>NW_020170408.1:473872-544325 GCF_000524195.1 Echinococcus granulosus | reverse complement strand
GGCCGTTTTCATACTGCTTGTGCGCCGACTCCCTACTGCCTTTCACTTAGTAGTATGCTTCATGCTGGTAAAACCTTATAACGGTTTTGGTGTAAATCGGTACCCCCTGTTCCATGGACCAATCCAGACCTCCATTATTTGTCTGCTTCTCACTCGATAATCAGTCTCTTTCAGTGTTCCACGAAGTAGGTCGAGGTGAATTCGACCACCATATCACTGAGGCACGCTGTTCTCCACTTGTCGTTAGTAGTCAGCGAGTCATAGCTCCGTTATACTTGAGGGAATAAACTGGGCTTCCCGCTGCAAGTAGGCAAATGCACGGGTGTCTGGTGACTGAATTGCTAAAAGTTTCGCAAATGCCACTTCTTTTGGTCATTTAAGCTGTAGAGCTGCATCCAACCTTCCTCGTTCATTCTCTGAAGTAGTTTTTTTCCACTCAAGCTTTACTTTGTCCTCTTTTTACGATTCTCTCTAAAAAGGACCTATTCTATGACCCGTTTTTATCCCTACCTTAAATCTGTAAGTGATACTTTAAGTTGTAATCCGGACGTCCTAATATGTTACGGTATTTTCGGGCAACACCGCCGTTCTGGCCAAAGTATTGTCCATTTTTTTTGTTTTGGGGGGTTGGATTTAATTTTCTCCTCATTCGTACGTATGGCTGGCACCTCAGCTTCCAATGGTTTGTACTTTCCGTAAGACACAGTTATCGCTACTTTAAGAAAGTTAAGATGGCAGCTTCGTGGGCTGGCACAGACGTGTGATGCCGTAGCAGTTCCTGTTTAATCTACGCGGCACACACACGTGACAAAAGCAATTAATTAGACTGTTATATAAAATGAAAGGGTGCCAGTTTGCCCATCCCCTATTAAGTTGGTTTATTTTTTTGAAAAATATTGCAGACACTTGTTGTAGCTGTAGCACTCTGAATCGTGTCTGAATTTGGAAAAAGGTCATAGAAGTATGGCGGAAGATGTATTACTGAGTCTAGCGGCATGGCCCAAGGGCATGTCGGCGAGCGGACGTACAATGGCGGAGCCTTAGGTATCCGCGTAAGCAATCAAGCTATTGCAGTAGTTATACCAAAATTGAAAAAAAAAACTGCAAAAAATGAAACAAATTATTTTTATTGTTGCATTAGTTTCTTGTGTGAAACCCATTTATTCCGTTTGAGAGGGGTAACACGCGTCAACTATTTGTGACGTGCACCGCGCACAGGTCATGATGGGCGCGTCACACGCGCGTGACGCTAGTAGCGCAGTGAATTTAACGGGCTCCATCTGGCCGGTCTTCCGGGAATGCTTGTGTACAAGTTGTCTCTCCTGCCTAGCCTCTCGCTAGCAAATCGTGTTTTTTTCTTTTCAGCTCGGCTATGACGTATTCAATGCTTTGGATTTGCTGGACAATGCAAGTTTCTTTGAAGACCTCAAATTTGGCATTGGAGACGGCAATTTGCACTACTATCTCTACAACTGGCGCTGTCCGGTACTCAAGCCTGAGGAGGTGATTCCTTTTTTTGCTCTGAAAAGAAGGCGTAGACCCCCTGTAGCCCTTCCAGGTGTCCCTAAGCATGAATGAGACGTACTTGATAAAGTACTGATGGCAGCTTTGATGGCTGTGGATGAGGCAGTGTTATAAATGGCAAAAAAATTTGGGATTACGTCTTTTAATCACCTTGTTAATCTTCAGCTCACATTCTCCGTTTTTCCCCAAACTAGGTGGGCGTTGTTCTCCAGTAAGTTCTGTCCAATCAGCCACTGGGGAAACCGTTTGTTGCAGTGGTGTGCACGCTCTTACGAGCAATCTACCCGTTGGGCGCCCTATTCCCCCCTCTCCCCCTCCTCCTCACCCTTTTCCTTCCAAATTCTTGTTTATGCCAATAAAGTGCATCAAATGTTGAGGGGCGAGTCTTATTACCCGTTTTCTACCCTCAAGAGGTAGAGCTTTGCCGTTGGATTTATTAATTAACCAGCATCCACAAATGTGGGCTTTCGGAATTGCCTAGGTTCTACCTCAAGTGCTGAAATGTGGGTACCGGGACGAGAGAGGAGTTGAAAGTCCTCCACGATTGGAACCTGGCTCCATCGTTATGCTGCACCTGTGTCAGGATGTATCAGTGTCAAAATCGAAGACGGCGGTGTCGCAAGGCCGGTGTGTTGGGAGTTCCAGTTTCATCCGCCAACATTTTCCGTAATGGCATGTCCAAATTGCACCGACGCGGTTAAACTTTCACCACTCCGAAATGCGCAAGCGCGGAAGGGCTCGCCACCAAACATCTCATATTCATTCTGACAGTTCTCAAAGTCGCTGGTCGTGTAAGTAATTGGATTTCCCAAAAAAGCTCTACCGTGCTGATAAATCTTCTGTGGAGTTTTGTCTTTAGGCTTAAATAATCCAGGTCTAGTCGTCTTCTCTTTCTATCCCACGTTTATTTCAACGTTAGTTCGTAACCAGTCATGATTGCTCAATGCCGGCGTGGGGAGCAGGTGATGCTCATCGCTTGGAGGTGTAGAATGGGGGTGACACTCCCACTGAGGTCTGGGTTTTGAGGCCTCACGAGGTCTTGCAGAGAGAAACTTTCCTACCACTCACTAATTCTGGCAGTTCTGGATGCTTCTCAGTGTTCTTCACGTTGCGTAAACGGATGAACCTCAGGCGTAATGACTACATGGTCTTCAGCAGGTGAACAGCGTCAACGACAGTCAATGACACTTACAAAGAGTGCGGTCCTATGGAAGATGTAGAGACTAACCGATAGGGGGATTTTTCTCCACACTTTGCAGCGCAAAGCTTACCGCAAGTCATTCCATCAGCCATGTGTCGACAGCTTTCACTACGTCTTCCCCAGTTGATGGAGGAAAAAGCAAACTGAATTTTTCTTGACACACTAGTATCGAAATACCTCCGTCAGAAGCGGCGCGTGGTTCTTCACTGATATGGCGAATGGTCTTCGTGAAGGTGACGTATCTACCTCTAAGTTAGCCACCACTAGAGCCTTGCCGCCGAGGGTGGGTCCCGCTGTCACATGTTTCCCCTGCCCACCCTCCCCAAATCATGTGCAAATGTGGTGAGGAACTTTAGCGACTTCGAGATTGAGGCTTAACTCAAAAAGGGTGCAAACTTGAATCGCATACGCCAAATTAAACCAGTTACCAGAGGATGCAAGGAATTCTTTACCGAAAAGGGCATCGTTTATTAAACAAAATGGGTTATTTTGGGATTGACAACTTTAAAATGGATAAATTAGTGAGTAGGAGTGCTTTAGTACTCGCGTACATAGCAACAGGCCATGGATTTAAAAAATAATATTTGTCGGATCGGACCAGTATTATTGGGTTAGGGGAACATTTATTAATGATTATTTTAAAGTTTTAAAGTCGGAAAAGAATATTTGAATGAAATCGGTTGGCGTAAGGCAGATGAAATCTTTTCACATAAACTCTTTCCTCCTTTTATTGAACCTCTGTTGCCAAGCGTACAAATTAAATTTGTGCTTGCACCACGGATTCACCCGGTTACCGTGCTAAACTCAAAACACGAAAATTTATTTTTCAAGACGCTAGAGAAAAAATTATGCTTTTGCTAAAACGAATAGCTCTTCCGTTGTCCCTCGTGTTGTCGGATGTTTGTCTATGCTCCGGCTGCAAAGCATCGAAAAGTTCAATTTTAAATGTATTATTCTTTATTAATAAGGCATTTCTCTTTTTTGAATTGTTTGGTCTTTGTTTGAAAGACAAGCTATTGGATTTTATGAAGCCCATCTTTCCCTCCACCTGGAGGAATAAAACTACCCCCGAAAACAACTTCTGATGATAATTTGGCGGGTAGGAAAGCTATCGAGATCTGCAAAATATGGGGAGCGCTTAGAACAATTTTTTGACTTGCGTTTTGCCTCTCCCCTAGTGATCAGTTGATGTTCTTTGTGCTTTTCAAAATTTGTGAACAAAATACTGCTTGCTTTTAGTGTGTTGGAAGGTAGTCAGCGAGTTGCTTGTGCCAGCCTACTCCACGTGTCTTGGTGGGGTTTTGAATCAGGTTCCTGCAAATCGATGCCTCGAGGCATACTGTCGAACCCGCAGCCACGTGTGCACGCTCCTCAAATGTCTCTTGATTGCGTCCACTTCGCGCCACCCAAGGATATTAATGTGGAGCTGGTCCACAATAGTGATTTCCTCCTGGTTCAATTGCATTTTCCGGGCATTGGGAATTCGCCATCATCACTAACTCCACAAAATGCGCGTGGAAAAAGTCGTCTGTTTTCCTGTTTCATTTCGTCCAAAAGTCACGTTCCCACTCACGAATCCACATGGATGAAGTTGGTCGACGAGAAGACGCCTTCAACAGTCATGCGTTCTGGTGAATGGGTTCCCATACAGCCGGGAATGAAACATGTCAACGGTGAGATGTGGCTTCGAATATTCAGGCGACGAGTTAGTATAATGATGATTCCTCCGAAACAGGAAAAGGATGTGATGCGGGTAGACCCAAAGACCTCTGTTCTACAAGGTCCTCCGGTCACCCGTTATTACTATTGGGATTCAGGTCAGCTGAACAGAGCTTTAAACCCTCGCAGGAGCGAAATCCTTGTTAAGCATGACCACGTCTTCCTTCGTCTGGCGTGTAGTGGAGAGTTGTGGACAGAGGAGGATGTAAAGGGGCTTCAGAAAGTCTTCCAAAACGAGGAGGCAGAAATGGGCTCGAAAGTAGCTTCTAATGTTCAAGTAAAGCATGAATCAAATTCTGAAGACACCCCTTTTTTGGCAACTTCCAATCAGGAATGCAATCGAAAATATTGTCTAGGGGGTGATGTAAATCCTTGTAAAAATAACGCAGCCTTCGTATCACTGACTGCTGAAGAAAGGCAGGCGGAAGGGGAAGAAGGGAGGATGGAATCAGAGAGTAAAATCGACAGGGAGGAAAAAGACCTTATACCGAAGTTGACGGAAAATAATAAAGTTACCAGTGAACGCTCGTCGTTTATAGATACCGAAACTCATCCATTGGAACGACCTGATTTAAATGACGTAGTTCAAAATGGGACTTCGGGGGAGACAGTCTCACTTAAGACCGATATGGATGGAGATTCTCAAGGTAGGTTCCCTCAAAACAATGGGTATTCATTCAAGGCCGTTTTTATAGGCTTAAAATATGTGATTTTGTACTTCATTTTTTTGCATCTAGTAAGTCTTGTATTGTGAATATTTGTTGTCCAAAAACCTCTCAATTTAGCTTGCGAAGGATAGCTCGTTAGGAACTACTCTAAGAATCTATGCATTTCATTCCTGATTTCTTATGCTAAAGCAGTACCAATGTTTTTGACCTTGACATGGCTATGATTTGGCTCGTTTGTTGCGCTTAAGAATAGGATAATGCTGGCCGGTCACACTTAGAATAGGGGTCATTGTTCATTCCGATCCTACTGTACTTCGGTTTTTTTATAAATGAGATGTGAACCAGTTGGGGCAAAGGAAATAACCACTTTTATCACTCAACCGGGATCGCTTAATTACCACTGGCATTGAGTCTGTATGTCTATGAAGTGACCGAAGAAGCCTGTACAGTGGCTACTATTAAAGCCATTATCTGCAACGAGTATTTATAGTACATTTTACCTGATAAATTGATGCAGACACTTCGTCTTATAACTTGTTTCGGAAGAAATGGGATTGCGACTCTTAAAACATTTTGCCCAGCCCTTGGTATCTCAGATCCTACCCAACGTTTATTTCCAGATTGTCTGTTTTGCAAATAAGGACGCAGAATTAGAATGAAATAGGGGGTCGATCAACTAAATTGCACATCATAAGTGCTGTTCAGGTATTAGTTGTTCTTTAGGAGTTTTGAATCATTTTACACTAAGTAAACTTTTGTCTAGTTTACTGATTTAACACTTCTGGGTGCTTCAAGGGAGGTGTTTTTCTTTCAAAACCCCGAGTACTATCCTTCAGAGTGGGTTAGCAACTTCACAAAGAGTTTATTCATTTTGGAAATCACGCAATTCTCTTCAGTTAAATGAATTTGCTTGCTTTATTAGTTTTGTTGAGCAATTAATCGCATTTACGTCCTTCCGGGCAAATTAATGGAAAAATTTTAAACGCAGATTTGTAAAAATGCAAGCTGATGATTCGTATTCATTTTTGAAATCCAAGTAGAGCTATCACTGTATTTACTTCAGGGGTTTCATGATTTTCCTGCTCATATTCTGCTTATTTTTCAAAATGTTAATCGTTTGCAGACAAGCTAATTTTCCGTAATTCTCCATCTTCAAAGGATATGCAAACTGGATTTGAAAGTAAAAAGTATTTTATGGTTGTGATTTAGGCAAATTGTCGACAAGAACATAATTTCGCTTACAACCGGCAGTTAATTCGAACAAAGCAGTCCTTTGGTCTGAAGTAAAACTTTAGTTTTCTACCTATCTTATAGCTTAAAACTGGTAATGCAGCTATGAATAAATTGCTAATCAAACCTATCACTTGCCCTATTTTAGATCCCATTTGGGCATAGAATTCAGGTGGAGTCCCATTTGTTAAGTCATGTTCGAAGCAGGGCATGTTTCTTGACAATTCAAGTAGAGATATCCACTGAACAATTACACAATAAATGATTACTTCCTCGTAAAGCAGTCTTTTCATTAATCTACCAAAGAAGAATAGAAGTGTAATGGATCAAGTATAGCTGCCCAATTTCTGAAGTCGCCAATTTTGTCGTATTTAGGCTTTTTGAAGTTAATCTTTTAGAGGTACAGCACTCCGACACATTGGTGGAAGAAAAGGCTGTGGACGAGAGTGAGGGGAGTAAACAAAAGGCAGAGAATCCTAGGAGCATCGAGAGAGCAACTAGTTGCACGGATCTCCGCAAGGTAGTGGATGCTGCCACTGCCACCACTACGGAAAGGGGAATAAAGTGTGGTGGTGTCGGTAGTGATGGTGAACGCTGCCACTACTGTGTGGGTGTGCGAGACCAAGTGGGAAAGGCGGAGTTTTGTGCACTACAGGCACGTGTCGAAGCCATGGACAAGGAGGAATGGGGTCGAGTCCTCGATATTATCATCGGAAAAAGTAATGGCAGGGGTAGAGGTTTCATCCACCAGCAACCTCTCAATCGTTGTCGTAAAGATGTCAGCAAAGTTACCAACGAAAAGAAATGAGCCTTCTCTCTCTCTACCCTCATTCGCTCCCTACTTTTTAACACACACATTCTTCATCTGTTTCCCTCCGTCTTCTACGAATGTGATGACTGTGGGTTCGTAAAATTTTGCAGTTGGTTGGATTAAATAACTTTTTAATGAGCGATTCTGTTTATTGTGTATGTGCATGTGCATTTGTATGGTGGACTGCAGATGGTGTAGTTCACCCGCTGAAGGTTGAACAGCAGTTGAAGCTGTTATTCACCTCCCCGTCTATTCCACAAACTCCAGCTCGAAGATGTAGAGGGAAGACTCCAACTAGAGTTTCTTTATTTCTCACTTGAAGGAAGTCCTAGTCGTACAAATTGCAACAACTTACGAGGAAGTGTGAGAGTGATACAGCCCGTGTTATCGGAACCCTGTCTTTTCTCCGCGTTGCTAATAAAGCTTATTTGGAACTTACGGATTTCATCCGTCTTCAGCAACTAGTCAGTGGATGATGGGCTACAATGTAGGCAAAAACAGGAAGAAATGTTGACACTGGAGATGTGATTGAGCCGATGAATTGGAAATGTCCCTTCCGAGTAGGGTATCATAAGAGGAGATGGCAGGGGCTGTTACGACCCCTCAGATCCTACCTCAATGTGTAAGGCTAAGGCATCTGATAGGAAAGGAGTGGAGGGGCTCGAGAGCAGACTTGACTGATGACTGAATGCTAGAAGCGCAGGCCGTCCTCGTTCTAGCACATCCCTTGGCATATAATAAGACAAACTGGGGGTTTTAAGAGTTTCTAGCCCGTTTCGAGAAAAATTAACCAAGTGCGGAAACGGAAACTTCTAGATTCTACGTATTCTTAGTAAGAAGGAGAGAAGGTTGGGTAGAATGTCTGTTTGGGTTGGAAGTGTAGCAAAAGAGAGGTGGCAAAAATTGCGCTAGTCATCTCTACCCTTCCATGGTATTGCTGGGGGCAAAATCATCATTTAAGGTAGAGTTGGATCCGGCCTCAGAGGTGCTGGAACCCCTCAAACAAGCAGCGAAGACGCTTAGACCCTAGAAAGCATCTTTATTTCAAAAAAGAAAGCCAAGGTAGCTTTCTACTTCCACTTTCTTGTTAATAATTTGCTCTTCTGTTACAGCGACTTCCGTGACTTCCATTCACCTAGTCCAAGGCCTTATCCTGCTGTATTTAGCTAAACTGTATGCAGAATGTTACGTAGGGATGAACCATGGATCCACTTTAAAACATTGTCCTTAAATGTTATGGAGGAGGTGAACTGTTCATGAAAACCAGTTTCACCTCTGAATCAAATGGATACAGTGTCTGTATTACTTCAGGCGAACGTTAATTCCACCGACGGCACAGAAAGGTGACACGGAGACCCGACCAAGGAAGAGTGAACACGGCCACACCTTCCCCATATACCTGCCCAGAAATTTCCCCTCATTTTTCGGTTTTTTCCAATCGTCTGCCTCATTACTCCTCCTATACTTCATTAATCAGGAAAAAAGCGGTTGCAAATGCTTGAACACGTCTTTCTAGAGGAAGTTTCATAAAGTGCGGCTAAAATATAACATTTAGACACCGTGCTACTTAACCAACTCAACTTCCGTCACAAATGGCTTGTCGCCCCAATGCCCATTGGTTACGCAAGTCTTACATTCACCCCACGTGACCGACCAGCCAATGGAAGGATGACCTTGACCGCCACCAATTCAATCAATATTCTTTTAGAGGCGCTCCATTTAAACAAGCTCTCACACATGTCTCCCTACAGGATTCATTTTGACTACCCGACAAAGGTTGAGACCGCGAGGATGAACAATAAAGCTCGGGACCTCTTTGTCCGTCTTACTTTTCCCGGTCTCCACAATCCCTCCCCCAGACCTCGTCGTTCCAAATGGTGCGGCGGTTGTAGATGCAGCTGCACGTCAGCACCTTCCTCTTCAGACGACCATGAACTTGTTTGGAGTAATCTGATTAAGCCGCCAGCCAGATCTTCCTCCTCCAACACCACAGCCTCCAACTCACCGGGTAAATGGACTTCAGTTTTACCATCTCAGAAACCCGCAAATGGGGATATTTGGATTCGAGTGTCGAGTAATCGTGTGTCCCTCATGCTGATTCTGTGTGGACCCTCACCTCTGACACAGAGGGTGGATTCAAGGGCTTCAGAAGCCCAGCAGGAGAGTTTAAAATCGCTCAGTATTTCAGATTTGCGGGAACAAGAAGGAGAAACTTATTCAGAGCACTTTCCAACTGTCTACTACTACTGGGACTCAGGACGACTGAGTAGAAAACTTGATGCAGCGAAGAGCAGCATGGCGGTGGCAGAGGCATGCATCTGTTTAATGTTGGCAGCCGCCGCACGGGGAGAGGGTTGGAGTGATGAAGACTTGAAGATGGTGCACAGAAGCGTTAGAGTATCAACGCCACCAGTGCCTAAGAAACGAACTGTCGAGAAACGAGACTTCTGCTGGCAGGAGAGTGTCAAAGATACGGAGGAAGTGAGTTCCAAGAACTTTGTTATAGTGGACTATGAGAATGGAACAGAGCTGCCCTCAAAGAGTCCTGAAATCGGCGATGTGGAATCCAATGAATGTGGCGTGGAGGAGGAAGATTTACTCTCCAGGTTAGTTAATCGAATTGGATCAAATTCTGCTAGAACGTGCCAATGCAATGGTAAATGTAATCAGATGGGTCACATGGACTCATGGGCGGATGAAACAGTAGCGGAATTGCCAGCTGAGAATGCAGAAGGATGCACACCGGTAAAACCAATGCCAAGTAAGGCGGGAACGACAAGGACGATTGGTGGGACGCGACATAGGGCGAATATGAGAAAAGCGGTCAGGCGGCAGAGACACGAGATGCTGATGCAAATTTTTGCATCGTCACAACCTTCGACAGGATCTTCGGTCTCCTCCAAAGATGGTGGTGTGCTTGATTAAGGTAAATACGGAGTCCATAGTGTAGCTTTCAAGCTTGACAGGGTTATCTATGAACACCTGTGTAGTCTTCAAGCGTTACTTAAAATTAGCTCAATTGGACGTGGATCAAGACAAAATTTGGCTTGAATTTGTAGATGGAGAATGAATGTCAAGACATGTCCCTTTGAAACTGTTACCACCAGTAAGGTTCCGGATATTGGAATTTACATTATTTGTACATATGCGTTTTTCTATACTTCAAAATGTTAAAGGAAATAAATGGATAAGATTGGATTACATTCTATTTTTATCCACTTGTACATGCTGTCAAAGCTGCTGCTAGAGAGACAAACAAATGTGAAAATTGGGTTTTGATTCCAGTACCGTTTAAACTTGTTTCCAAACATAGAGCCATTTGATGTCTGGAATAAACTACATTGACACTCCAGTCCCGAGGATAGCAACTCGGCTCTCCGGCGCGATATTCAGGACCATGCCAGTTGCTCCCCTACTTGATTAAACGTTGGCAATACTTGATCGCTCGTGCCAATGGCTTGTTACGACTAAAATGGAAACTCCAAGTAACGCTCAATATTGAGAAATAGGTGTAATATATGATGTCATGAGAGCTAAAATATTTATTTACAAGAACCAAGTGCAGGAGCAGGAATCTAAGGGTCTTCTTTAGGGCATTTTGAAACCACTATAATAAATAAGCCTTATTGAATTTTTATTTAGTTAATAAATATTAGAATCGCGACAGACGTGCCTCCTAGCTCATTAAATCCTACCTAGTTAGCCACTGCAAATCCAAATTGCACAATAAGTTACAATTTTTTGGCAGGATTTTTCTTCGAGTAATCGGAAACCATCTTTAACCTGGTACTCAACTATTAGTAGTTGGAGAACAAGGTAGATGACCTTGGTTATCCAGATTTTACGAAATTTGGTGTGTAAATGTGGGCTCGCACTCTCTCGTGCGTTGCTGCACATTTAATGCTTCATAAATACTTCCTCTATATTGTTCTCGATGAACTTGCTACTTTAGCATAAGGTGTACAAGGATAATTAGCTCACAAGATGCCTTTTCGGCGTTCGACAATGTTGCATATCCAGTTAATTGTCTGCAATTTCTGGTGCCTATTGAATAGCTGTCATTCTCACCTATTTCTTTCTTCATTTTGTATTAATTAGATTGTAACTCATGAGTACGGCATTCTTTGCCAATCGCGACCATCTAGCTTCACTTTTGAGTGGTGCCACTGCTGGGTTCTGTGTTGATATGGCAGTTTATCCCATAGATACCATAAAAACACGCCTCCAAAGTGCCGCACATGTAGTGAAGCCGATAGGAGGAAGAATGTGTCTATTTGCTGGTCTCCCCGCCGTTATTCTTGGCTCAGCCCCTGGAGGTATAATTTACAATAAGTTATTGATGATGTACTCGCTAATCTTCGTGTTTTAATTGCTTTTTTATCTGTCGTATCTAGCTGCGTTATTTTTTATCTCGTATGAGACGGTAAAACATGCTTCACTGACCTCGGGTGTTCCGCTGTGGATGGCTTCCATGCTTTCCGCCTGCACCGGTGATGCGGTACTTGTCTCCTTCACTACTTAGGATGCTGTCCTTTTTATTGTAAAGTTTCTATGTTTAAAGGTTTTCTGACTTTAGGTTGCCTGTATAGTTCGGGCTCCTGTTGAAACAATCAAGCAACGAACACAAAATCAACCACATCTGAATGTCCGAATTGTTTTATCAGAAAGCTTAAAATCAGAGGCAAGGCCTAGATTCTTTGTATTACCCAAATTATGGAGATTACACTTTTTTCATGTTTGTAGGGATGGTGGGGTCTCTATCGTGGTTACTGGAGCCAGGTGTCTCGTGGTCTACCCTTCTGCCTCATTCAGTATCCCATTTGGGAAATTCTTAAGGTGAGAATCAATAGCGTTTTGATTCGAGTACTAGTCACTTAGTTTTGTAATCTCCCCTAAGCTTGCGTTAATCGTGATTTGTCATTTGTTACTTTTTCCCCTGCACTTCCTGTGTCTCGTTTATCTTCAAATTCATTTTTACAGAAGGAGCTGTTGAGCTTGCCTTACCGGGTAAATTAAATCAAGAGTGACTTATGTGACTTTATTTGGTAAAATTGAGTACGAATATGTTGGCTTTAAGATTATTAAGAAACATTTTCTGCCCTCATTTTCCTTCATATATGTTTCGTTCATACGTACCAATCCATCGCAGAATTAGGCATTTTCACCCGCAGATATTTTAATTTACCAGATCAGCGGTTGGATAATGTATGATGCTTGTACATTCCCATTTGCATAAGGGATGTCTTCCTGCAACAGTTATTTTCTACTAGTTCATGCAATGCCGTCAAAGGCCGTAGTAAAGCCTTCTTTTGTAGTGACTACCTCATTTTTGTATTTGCATAATCAAGGTTCAACGATCCGAGTGTACCTTACTGAAGAGGCGTTCCTTACGAGTAAAGCCTTTTCATAACCTCTAATCTTTATTATGTTGATTTCCCCGGCAAACATGGGCGTCTTTTTTTATTTTTGCGCGTTTGGACTTAGAGTGGCGGCCATGACCTGTACATTCCCATTTACATGTGGTATGAGGAAGACGAATCCACTTCTTTTTTAGATTGAGAGACCCTTGAAGTTCTAGTTGTGCTTTGTCATCCAAAAGTACTCGAATACACAGAATAAGGAAATGTGAAAGTATTGATGTATTTTCGAATTTTCACGTCGTTCGCATGCCTTGTGAAAAAAAATATGTTTGATTTTTCGTCCACTTTGAGTTTGATGTCTAGGCCTCTTAGTAACCTCTCAATTGTCAATTCTAGAAGTGATCTTTTACGACCAATTTTTGTGGTTGCTTCAACTGAAAAGCAGTTGAATGTTCTAGCGTAGGACCGCACAATCCGCACTTTTGTTTCGTTTTCCCCGTTGCGCACTCTTATCTGATTTACCCTTTTACATCCTGCATTGAATTTAATGTATGAATGTATCGGCATGCGCGGATTTCAAAGTCTATCAAGATTTATGAATGGCCTCTTAGGCTAAGGCTACTGTAATGCCAAATTATTTATGGAGATTCTGGTGCATGAAGAATTGAACAGTCCAAGCGCATACCTTTACGTTGGATAGATCACTTAGATTGATGTTTCTGATTGTTTTTTTATACGTATATTCGTTCCCACTTCGTCTATATCCCCTACTTCAACCTTCCTCTTCATACGACTAACAAGTAGGCAATGGTTAACATGCTTTTTTTTCCTTGTCTCAGCGCGGCATGGAGCATTACAACAGACGACAAACACTGGGCGCCAGTTCTTTTGACCTCAGTGTAGGGGAGGAGTGCTTTCCCAGTTCCACTGAGTCAACTAGCCTATCAAAGAAACAATTTGCAGTGTGTGGAGCCATTGCCGGTGCTATTGGTGGCTCCTCCACCACCCCCATGGATGTGGCCAAGACGAGGATCATGCTAGCCGAGGTAAGGCCCCTTTTCCATGCCTTTTTATCTGTTGCTGATCTCCATCGAAGATATTCACTAAGATTTTTATCGGATCATATTGCCATCATAAAGGCCTATTCGTGAGCAGCTGGAAGGACCCATAATAATGGATGGATAGATGTACCTTGCTGCAATGACTTGTAGGCTATTGTAAAAGTTACGTCTCCATCTGTTGGTGTGATAGTCCTGTTTGTGTCCCCTACAACTTCCTCTCTCGTTTCAAACCCAATCTCTTATCATAACGTTTCACTTCAACCTGATGTGATTCGAGATGCCGGAGTTGTTTGTATTGCTTATAAATGCGAAGTGATAAATAAATACGCGACTGAAATGATGTGCCTATGGTCCAGGTCTTCTGTACCTTCACTTCTGGGGATGAAACTTACAGTCGCTTTTTGTCGAGTTGTAAGGATGATAGCTTCAGCTCTCACAAAGCTTCTTGCACTTTTTCTGGAAGTGTTTATGGCAGAGGTGGCTGGTAAAATGGAGGAATGTCAATTAACGGTACTTTTTTTGGCAACAATACCTAATCTACAAACCATCTTCCATCATCGTTGTGCACAATGGCGAAGAAAATTTACTTGCCTGTGCGTGCAGTCATCTGGACAACTAGCTCTGCTTCAGCTAGTCTAATCATGCATTTATTTCAAAGGACCCGCCTTGCTCATGTATCAACAAGTTCTCACAAGACATTTTCCCATTTCTCTGAATATTTGGCTAACATTTACCCCGGATCCCGTCTCTTCTAGCACTCAGTGGACAGCCATATAAGCTCGAGGGACTCCCTCCCTTGAACTAAACTCATGAATTCCATTTTTTATAAACGGTTTTGTCTTTAAAAGTTAGAAACCTAATCTTAGCCACCTCTGTTCATATCCCACATTTGCCGCTCACTCGACTGTCTCTTGCATGGAGTCATGTGGTTGTCCAATGCAATTGCTAAGACAAGGTGATGGCCATCATTATCACTATTGCTGCTCTTCCTCCCGCCTAAAGCGAATGCGTACCTTCCCACTGGTAGACTTGCAGCGAAACGGGATTTCATGTCTTGTGTGGTCACTGATTCACCAGTCCTGACGGTCTGTTTCGAGCGGTCTGGTTGTGTGTTTCCAGCCCACAACATGGGCTTCTATTAATCAAGCAGTGTCATAGAGGTTTAATGGGGTGAGTCAGTCGTTTGGGGCAATTAATTAGTTGATATGGGAATGCAAAAGGTACTTCTTTCACCTCAAGTTAATCAGGTAACATTCTAAAGCGGTACGTTTTGTAGGATAACTGGATAGTCTTGTGATCCATTTGCTTAGCGGCTTTCACCATACGTAGTTCATAATGGTTAAGAGAAGAGGGCCTTCATGAACGTTATCCATTACCACCCTCTGGGCGGCGCTTCCTGCAGTCGTGCTCCGCACCTTCGCCAGATGCTATACCACCAACGCAGCAAGAGGTCTCTGCAAATTTGAAGTATAATTACTCAGCTCGCAAAGCAGACCCATCTGCGTCGTATTTGTCAGAACCAAACGATTCCTACATGGTATGAGGATGGGTTCAAAGAATTAAGGAAGGCTAGTGCGGAGCATCGTACCGATAGATGATCACGCAGCCATCTTTTCTTCACAATGCCCGTGCGCAAACATTACTGTGCACTTTTGCATTCCCACAAGTTACATCAAGTTATTGCACATGACTTCTCTTGGTCACCTGGTAGGATCCGTGGAAGTATTTTTGTTGGATTTATTGCCAATCTCCTCTCCAATTTATCAAAGCTTTGGAACTTCATTTTCAGATGATCTTATCAGGCTGTCCTACTTTGTATTGCCCAGCCATTCGTACCCTCTCTAATTGATAACACCTTCAGAAAAGCCACCTGTCTCCTTTTCACGGCAGAGATTTTTCACGTGGAAGGTGCGGATTTGATGCAAATATCAATTTGTCAACTTGAGATCTTGAGTAAATATCGACCGCTGAAATCCGTTTCAGTAGTATTAGACGCCTCACACCTCATACTGACCTTATGTCATCAAAAACATTGTTTCATATTAAGTTACAAATTCCTTTGTTAAATTATGTCTGCCTCCTAGGGGTATTTGGCTCTGCAGAGTAAAATTTCTACTTTGTTTTTTATTTCTGCTAATTAAGCAATTTCTTTTGGGATCGGGTGACTGCTTCCTGAAGTAATTCTTTACTTTTCTTCTCAGAAGGGAACTCCACTGGCCTCGGGGAGTGTCACGGTCGCTTTGCGGACAATCTACCAGGAGGGCGGAATTTCTGGGTGGGTTAAATCACATTTCTCACCCTTTTTTCGTTTCTCTCCTCCCTAAAACATTTTGATTTGCTTCTGGTGAATCTTGGGAGGGTGTAAACATTCCTCTAACTGGCAGTGTCAGACATTGGTAATTCGGTCTTTACGATTGTTTACATTGCCCTCCTTGCATTTTGCAATGCTTCTTGGGGTGAGAGCATTGGACTAGCCTTGTCAAGGTCTCCCACCACCGGTGCACTTCCTTGTTGTTGCCTTTTGGAAGTCTTTTTCTACTCCAAACATGAAGCATCGCAGAGTAAAAACGTGCTTTCTGTGTTCAGGAATTCCGCCCTATCTTAGGCTGTTGCCTGGAATGTGCAAGATTGCACGATTATCCCAGTTGCGTAGTAGGTATTGTACTGAACCCTTCTCCATCCCATTTCAACGGTTGGGTGCACTGGATTAGTGAAAGTTCGTGTCAGAATTAACTGATATTAATTGTAGTCTCCTTTTTTCCTCGACATTCATAATAATTCGTCCAATGCAAATCACATTACTGTGTTTTACGCTTTCCAAGCTGCATTTTGCAGATGTGTTCATTCTGGAGATTGCAGGCGTCGTGAGTTAAGGATAGACAATCTTCCATTGCAAATTTATTTCACTTAGAAAACTATGGTGTCAGAAGGTTGACCTCCAGACGAGTGGGGGGGGGGTGGATAGTTGGTTAGACATATGAGTGGATGTGTGAATGTAGGATCAGAGAGTAGGACGCATTGAAGGTTGGATGGTGAGCTGGAGAGGCATATTAATGGCTGGCTGTATGAATGCCCACAAAACAGCTAAGTGTTTGGTTGCTGCACCCTTCAAATCACACCAATTTTCCCCCTCTTTTTAAGCCTTTTTGCTGGTCTGGTGCCCCGTGTTTACATCAAGGCCTTCGGTGGTGCTGTATTCCTCGGTCTCTACGACATCTCCAAACGCATGTGGCTTGCCAACCTACCTACGAAGTCTTTCGATGCGGACTAGATGCCGTCACTCTTTTTAAAATTTCTCTTATCATGTATAGGCGCCCCTCTCCAAACCCTCAATGCCGTTTTAACTCCGCCAGCCCGTTCGCTGACCTGCATGCAGCTTTTCTAGATCTTCTACTTTTGTACACTTTCGGTAAAATTTTTCGTGTGTCAGATTAGGCCGCTTTTGAATAAACCATTGTTTATTTTTTCAGTCTTTTTTTGCATCAGCTCGCAAGTGTGCATTCGAAAACTCTGTCGCCTTTACTCATGCGGTGCCATTATTAGTGCCCTTTTTTCTATGGTGTTTATTTGTTCCCTACTCATTCCGTTACCAGTAGTATCGTCTCCCGAAACCGCTCTGCCCTCATCACTACCTCTTACATGCGCCCTTTCTCACTAATGGCATGAGGCCGTCGCCTACTTGCTGAGTTCATGTGAAACGCAGTTGATGTGATTGTTTTTTGTATTGAAATTGCGGCAGCGTCATTTTTTTTGTTCGCGAAATCCGTGAATGATTACTTTTTAAACTGCAAGTAATGTCCGCAAGGAATAAGTGTACTTCAATCCGGCGATTGGGATTCAGGTCAGTGCGACTTCTTAAATTTTTTTCCCGAGGAATTTTCAAGCCATCAGCTTCGTGGGATAGGCTTGATGCTAACAGTTCCTCCTTTATTAAAGTCAATTTTCAACCACATCTAAGTTGCGACTTTCACATCTTTTGACTGAATACTGGTATTGCTCCAAGGCTTCGGGAAAAAAAAAAACTGGAGTACAATTGGGTTGTCTTCTCAATAGCAATTGCGCACCGTCAATCTGGGGAAGTTTTAGCGTTAGCGGTTGCTTATGCGGTGTACGCAGTATGCTTGCATGAATTGGAGGGAAGTCGGGTTTAACCCCTAGATCAGGTAGCAACTAACGGTTCAGTTTTCCTGCTCACCACTCATTGCTCCACAAATTCCTCTAATGCTTTTGTGAGAAAGAATTTCTTAAGACTCATCTAAGAGAACTCAATTAGACATTTTTTCTCGTTGTAGTTGCATCCATCTGTAATTGCCTAAGGCGGTGTATTCACAACTCATTTTTTTACGGAAAAACGGCGGATGGATTCCTTCATAGATTCAAAGTGGAACCGATTGTTTTTATGTTTTATCTGTCCCTATTTTAGACATCCAGTCTGTGGAGTGTGGACCGAGCGGTACAATTTTGCGCGGGCGGCACCGCTGGACTCCTTGTCGATGTCATTCTCTACCCTGTCGACACGCTCAAGACCCGTCTCCAGTCTTCCTCTGGTCGCATTTTTACGCCCTGTGGACGGCTTCGGCTCTTTGCTGGTCTACCTACTGTGCTTTTGGGCTCTGGACCCTCTTGTAAGCGTTTTAATAAACAAATGTATTCTTTGAAGCTCTGTCTGATTTGAATGAATCCCTCATTATCTCTCGCTTCTCGCCTTTAAGTAGTCTTCTTTCGAATTCTCTTTTCTATTCCATTCCAGCCGCTGTCTTCTTCTACGCCTACGAAGTCTCCAAAGACGTCTCCATAAAGAGTAGTGCACCAATGTGGGTCGCTTCCATGATTGGAACCACCATAGCTGAGATTGTATATGCCTTTAACTTATTCTCCGCTTGACCCTCCTACCTGCCTTACTTGGTGTGTTCTCTCTGCCATAGACCTCCATGGTGCTTTGGGTGCCCTGCGAGAATGTCAAACAGTCTGCGCAGAGTCGTCCCCTTGACTCGCTGCGGTCCATTTTCAAAAGCTACGTCCAGCATGAAGTAGGATTTGTTACTATTTTATTCGGCCTTGAACGATCCCGTTTATTTGAATCATGGAGGGAGGGGGGGGAATGATTCTTCATAATTTGCATGGCTGGATGATTTGATGAACAAATAACTAGAGCGATTTTATTAGTAATAAATAGACGGACGGGTGGATATACGGAATGATTGTCTAAAAGTACGGGCAAAGTGTCTCTATTTCACAGTATGCCAGTCCTTTCGGAATTCTTTCCTCTATTTCAGGGTTGGTTGGGCCTCTACCGCGGCTACGTAAGTACGGTTGTTCGTGATCTCCCCTGTGCCCTCATCCAATTCCCCATTTGGGAGGCTCTGAAGAGCTTCTTTGCGTGGAGGAATCAGTGTCCAGAGGAAAGATGTCCTTTTCGCGATGCCTTCTCCTCTCCCTCACCCTCCAATTTGACCGGTTTTCAATTCGCAATGTGCGGCTTCCTCTCCGGTGCAGTTGCTGGTTCTGTCACCACTCCATTAGACGTGGCGAAGACACGAATCATGCTTGCGAAGGTGAGCTTCATTTTTTTGTCCGTTATTTTTGTTATCATAATTACACTACTTCTAAAGCTGAGAAATCTGGAAGAGCTCGCTTTTTATACGACTATTTAGCCCTATAAATCATTAGATAAAAGTTCTTAACGCTCGTTTACAACCAGTACTTCCTAATTGGTTGATAGGCTGCTCAATTATCGGATTGGTTGCTGGCTGAGCACTTATTTGATTAGTTAATGAGTTGAGCAATCATCCAATTGGTTGATTTATTAATGTTTTTTTAGCGGAATAGCCCCCTCGCATCGGGCAGAATTTCTACCGCATTAAAGGTAATCTACCAAGAGGCTGGTATCACTGGGTGAGTTGACTACACTCGAGTTTTATTGGTTGATCATGTAGATTTGCTCAATTTCAGTATTTGTCGGAATTTTATCTATATTCTTATTCTTAATAAAATAAGTTATTCGTCTTTTGATATTGCAGAAACAGAACATTGCTTTGCCCTTGTAATATGAATGGTGTTGGCAAACAGAATAATCAAATATGAGGGACGAGATACAATGCTTTGCCCCTGAAAGTTTAGAACAGGGCTAGCTCCAACCACCTTAGTTTTCGTTTTACTTTTAATTGTTTATTCTGGTTTTCTCGTAATTCCCTAATATTGATGGCAAAAAAGAGTGTTAATTGTTGTCTGAAGCTTGGAGAATTGTGATGTAGCACTGTGGTGTGCGATTTTCCTACTTCCAAGTTTGACGTTTTAAGGCATGAGTTTTTGCATTTTTCTACAGTGGCAGATTTTCCTCCATTTGCCTACTTCACTACTTCAGGTTGTCCTAACCATTACAAGAGCAGTGATTTTCCACACCTTGAAGTTCCATTGTAGCGTGAGTTCTTTAGCCTTCTGCAGATGAAAAACTTCTCCGCACTGTACACGCACACACCCAGGTGAGGCACAGTCTTTTAGGGTCAAAGTAGTGTCGCAAAGTTGTCGTGCACTGAGCGAATTGTTTGTTAAAAACCAGTGAATTATTTGTCCTTTCGCTTAACCTTTGACTATAGAGGCCGTTTCTCACCACAAATTACTTAGTAACAATGGTGAAAGAAATGCAAAACGAGTTTCTAGGGCAGTAAACTTGTTGACGGCAGGTAATGCATGGCGTGTTATACTCATTAATCTAGCAGTTTTTATCACGTCTTTCCCACCTAATGTCGATGTAAACAGTGTTTTATTATCCCTCGCATTAGACTCAGGTAAATGTTCTTACACTCTAGCCTCGACTTTTGCGATTCTTTAAGGTCATACTATTCACCTATCGTGGAGAATGGAAGGTTTTCCTGTGTACGATTTATCACCGTCAGAACCACTTTGGTCGGTACTTTCTGCTCCCACACTTCGCCTCTGCAGGCTTAAAGCCTGGTTACACTCAGTTCGTAAAGCAGGCACTCTCAAATTGCATCCGATAATCCAAATTGACTTTAACCGGTTTCCTTTGGTCACTGAATGGCTGTTTAGATTCGACGTGAATCTGCGCCTTTAGGTCTTTGTAACAGGCGTTTTCTATGAACCAGCTGGTCCGCCTTTAAATGGGCACCTTGTGGAAGCGGAAAAGCCGCCTTACTTTAAAAGCGTCCTGTTATTATCTATAAGAGCGAAACGAACGTCCGGTTAAATGCAAAAAGGTTACAACTACTGTTAAGTGTGGTTCTAACAACATATTCACATTCTCTTTTTCACCAGCTGGTTCGCTGGACTGATGCCCCGAATCGGCCTCTTGTCCATAGGCGGTGGCATCTACCTCGGACTCTATGACATCACTAAATCCTACTGGAACAGCATTCTTGGACCTTCGATGGAGGCGAAATTGAGGCCCTAGGTGTCGTGGCTTGCGGCTGTGACTATCATGGCAACAAAAGCCCTAGGAGTGATAAAAAACGTTGGTTGTCTTTATGCATTCCCGCCGCAATATATGTGCATGTTAACATATCCATTGTACAATCGAATTTTCACCAAGCAAAGTGCAAAAAGTGGCAATGTGATGACAAGGCTTTCTGCGTACACCATGGTAAGCTTTGACGCGATATGACCCATCGAAAGTCGGTTCAGGTCCAACTCTTTCACTCTAGTCACTCTTCGGAAGGTTGTATCTAACACTGTAGTGGTTTGTGTGTGGTGGAGATTGGGCCAAAGGGCATTGGAAGGGTCACCGCTGAAATGTCTTTAGGTATGCAGATGTCATCATGCTGCGTTGCGTGATAGCGCCGTATAACCTGAGTGGCGTCAATCTAACCGTCATGTTGTGGTTGGTAGGCATGCACTGAGAGTGTAAATAATGTCGTGGTTTTTTTCTTTACACGATTTAGCCCCTCGATTTCTAACTGAATGGCGTGGTTCGTACGTTTGGCAGTAGTTTGGAATCACTTCCGTTTTGTAAAAAAACGCGATTAGGTAAAGATATTTGAATGTTAATTTGGGTCAGTACAGGAGAAGTAAATGCAGAAACCTTCATATTTTTGTCGGAGAGACACAGGGCTGCCGCATATCCCACTTCAGTAAAACATTTTTACTTCCGAAGTCAGGGAAACGTCTAGTCATTGTGTCCTTCACTGCCTGCTACTTAAAATCATTTCAGTGAGATAGCCGGTACCATTTACATTTGAGGTGACGCAAGTTTAAAAATATTTTGAATGCAGAGAGACAAATACCGACAAAGAAGTGAACTTCCTTTCCACTTCTTCGTCCCTCTTTGAAAGTTCAAATCGTTTCTCATCAGAACTGTGCTCTATTTAAAGCATTGAGGTAGGAAATAACTGTGAAAAAGGAGTGACTTGTAAACACTTTTAGCTTTTAGTTCGTCCGAATTTTGTAAAAGGTACTGGGTGCCACAGCTAAATGTCCCAGGAGGAGGCATATGATGTGGCTGAATGGCTCTGCTGTTAGCTCACAGTAAACATATTACCAACCTCACCGCTAGCTAAAGAAACCTCCAGTCCTGATCATTTGACATGGGAGGACGTTCCAAGCCTCGAGAATCGGCGTTACGTTAATTAACCTTAAAAAACCGAAAGCCTACAAGTATTTTTCTCACTTTTCTTCTTCCGATTACGCTATAAGATGCATTAAGGAGTCTAAAGGACTGCTGTAGATGGGATGCCCAAATGTTAAAAAGTTGAAGTTGAAAAGCGAAAAATAGGCTAAGCCTGCTTGCTTTAGCAGAAGTGTAAAGCATTCTTGGCCTTTCATTCAAGTAGGCGTGACATTGAATACTATCGCCAGTGGTGCATCTCTCGATTCTGATAGACCTAATGAGTATGTCTCTTTTGCGTCTGATTATTGGGTTGGGCGAGTAGGTGTCTTACAGAGGTCACATTGCCCTTCCCTCTCGCCATCCGCAGAAACCTTCGCCTAAAGGTGACACGTCAGCTTTGCTTAATGGTCATTTCTCCTTGTCACTTTCTTTCCCACCCAACGCCTCTCTGTTACAGTGGACGTCGTGTCTTGACAATTTGTTCAGCTTCCAAACTACGCAGGCACTTGAACTGGAACTTACACTCGGCCCCCGGGGCATACCAGCCCTTCCGTACGTTTTTAAGTAGCATGCTCCGTCACGCTACCGCGGCTTGCTGCGGCGTCAGGGAAGACTTAGGGTGATTCAGTGAACAAAGGATATTGCTTATTTATGATGACGCTCTATTTCTTGATCATAAGGTCGTAAACGTCTATGTTTACTAAATCCATAATACCGGCTAATCTCGCGGCCTGATTGGTTGGTTCGTGTTTCGTGCTTACGTGGCCAGGACTTCGAGGCACTCAATTCCCCTCGAATAATGTTTTTTTTTTATAATTTTGAGAGGCTGAAAAGTGCTTTTCAAGCCCTCCCCTCCAGTTGCAACAGCGCAGAGTAGCAGTGGAACATACTCCTTGCTGACCCACAGAAGGGTTTTAAGGCTGTTGTGCATGACCCCAAGGTCATGGCGCAGAGCGGAAGTATAACCTGTGGAGATCGAAGTGCTTGCGAACTTGTTGAGTCAGTGTAGGAGCAAACACGTAACTGTCCGACTGCTCTCGGACAAAGAAGCCTGACGTCCGAGTCG
This sequence comes from Echinococcus granulosus, assembly GCF_000524195.1. Taxonomy (NCBI): domain Eukaryota; kingdom Metazoa; phylum Platyhelminthes; class Cestoda; order Cyclophyllidea; family Taeniidae; genus Echinococcus; species Echinococcus granulosus. Next base: position 521,122 of record NW_020170408.1, on the reverse strand, counting down.
ATCATTGGTAAATGGCACCATTGGTCTGGGATAATCGCTTAGTCTTGACACAATTGAAGCACCATCTGGCAAAAATTTCCAAACTTAGAGACACCATTGGCTTCCAAAATGTCCCACATAATTTGGACGCTGCTTGAGGTGTCTAAAACAGTAGTTGAGCACTTCTGCTATCTGCTGTAACGAGTGAACAGGGAGGAAGTTGTCCGACCTCATTCTCCGCGGAGACTTCGCTTTACCGAGCCACGTCGGGCCGAGAACTTCCCAACATTCTGTCAATTACCGAAGCTGCGTCACCACTTGCAAAAGAAAAATCCGCGTTGTTACGTCAGCCAAGTTGGACTTCGTAGGAACTCGATTTGCCTGAAAGCACGATGAGACAGACCGATGGAGAATGGCCGTGGGGTTGGAGGACTTCGTGAGGCCGAATCCACGATATCGTTTCGCTCAGCGATTTCAATTCCTTGCCTGTGTGACATTAAAGACACACCTTACGTTCCTCCAGGCGAGGTGAAACTTCGATTTTGCGTGTTACTACCACTTTCGAAGCAGAAATAAAACGAAGGACCACGAACCTTTTACAACTCTCCAACGTTGCAACTTGGAAGTTTACGATTGCGTTACCCGCAACCGCCGCGATGGCCCTCGGGATCAAATGGAACCGCATGGAGAACCCGGAAACCCTATCAACCCGTATGACTCGTTAATATCACTAGGACGCAGGTTAGCCTCAAACAGGCGAAAAGCAGACGAATCCCACCCCCGAACACAAAGTTAATGATCCACCCTAAGGTACGGCGACAAGTTCACACCTAACGACCTCATTCTACTTTGTGGCTCCAAACCTTACTACAAACAGTGAAAGCAAATTGTTATAAGACACAAATCTAGAATTCACTGAGGTCAGATAATGATTTATTGAAAATGACGGAAGGAACTGGGAGTGTAGATACAGTTCTATATTCCACAAATTGTGACTAAATGGTTTTCATATAAAACCTAGTGCCGAGAACTCTGGAACTTTCGCGGCATCCCTAGGATTGGTAGCTAGACAGGAAGTCAGTAACAATGGTCTTCAGCTTTTCGTCCATCTCCGGGGAGATTTCACCAACCTCACGGATAGTTTTCAGGATGTCCTGATGGTTGGCCTTGAAGTATTTCAAGAAGTCCTGCTCGAATTTGGTAATCTTCGAGGGATCCATCTTGTCCAAGTGGCCACGGACACCGGCGTAGATAACCACAACCTGCTCCTCGATAGCCATGGGTACTAAGCACAATCAAGGAAAAGTAACCGTAGCCTACCGTATTGACCCTGCTTCAGGAGTTCGGTTAATCGAACGCCACGATTCAAGAGAGCCTGGGTGGTGGCGTCAAGATCAGATCCAAATTGTGCAAAAGCAGCAACTTCGCGATACTGCGCTAGTTCCAACTTCATGCGACCAGCGACCTGTTTCATGGCCTTAGTCTGGGCCGCGGAACCAACACGGCTAACGGACAGACCGACATTGATGGCTGGACGAATGCCCTTGAAAAAAAGCTCGTTCTCCAAAAAGATTTGACCGTCCGTGATGGATATTACGTTGGTTGGGATGTAGGCGGATACGTCACCGGCCTAGGATAAACAGAACCTAAGGACTTCAAAATTGACTGCCTACTTGGGTTTCGATGACCGGAAGAGCTGTAAGAGAACCACCGCCGTACTGATCATTCATTTTGGCAGCACGTTCGAGCAGGCGCGAGTGTAGGTAGAAAACATCACCGGGGTAAGCCTCACGACCTGGTGGACGACGTAAAAGTAGAGACATTTGACGGTAGGCAACAGCTTGCTTGGAAAGATCGTCGTAGATAATAAGAGCGTGCTTCCCGTTGTCACGGAAGTACTCTCCCATGGCGCAACCAGAGTAAGGAGCGAGATACTGAAGTGGGGCCGCATCAGAAGCAGTAGCCGACACGACAATGGTATACTTCATGGCCCCAGCAATGGTCAGACGCCTGACGAGCTGAGCAACGGTAGAGCGCTTCTGACCGATAGCAACATAAATGCAAAAAAGCTTTTTCTTCTCATCAGCACCATCGTTGAAGCGCTTTTGGTTGATGATGGTGTCTATAGCGATGGCGGTTTTGCCCGTTTGACGATCGCCGATGATCAACTCACGCTGACCACGACCAATGGGTACCAGACTGTCAACAGCCTTCATACCGGTTTGCATGGGCTCTTTGACGGAGGTGCGTGGGATGATGCCAGGGGCTTTGACACCGACTCGACGACGCTGTTTAGTGGAAATGGCACCAAGACCGTCGATTGGGCTGCCTAGAGCATCCACAACACGACCAAGAAGTTCCTCGCCGACAGGAACATCAACGATAGCGCCAGCACGCTTGACGATATCACCCTCTTTGATGAGTTTATCATTGCCGAAGACAACAACACCGACATTGTCGGGCTCCAAATTGAGAGCCATACCCTAGACATTTTGGAATGCAAAGGAAACGAGTTACCTTCAGACCGGAAGAAAACTCAACCATTTCCTCGGCTTGGATGTTCTTCAGACCATACACACGAGCAATACCATCTCCAATGCTAAGAACACGTCCAGTTTCCTCCAGTTCAGCTTGTTGAGCCTGTCCGAGGATGCGCTCCTCCAAAATGCTCGAAAATTCCGGCGATTGAGCGTAATTGTTGGATGTAGAGAGGGAACGCCCAGCATTAGAGAGTAAGGGAGCAGCCTACATGAAATCCCAACAAAGGCTTTATTTTCATGTAGGTCATGTGTGCATTTAGAGCGTAAAAGAAATATATAAATCTATGCAACTACTAAAACATGTACAAAGGCGCAAATACGATGTCAGACATACCAGCTTTAGCATATATCGCATAAAGAAACAAATATAAGTGCAAACAACACTCCAGTGAAATACCTACCTTAAAAATGTAACTTGGAGCCTTGGAAACCAGTGGGAAAACTGCACGCAGAAGAGACATCCTTGCAAATCACCGAAACTACAAGCCGAGTGCCTCGACTTAAACAAAGCGAAAGGTAATCTTGCATCAATGCTTGGCGGTAAAAACTGCAGTAATTTATTTTGGTGTAAAATGCATAAAAATAGTCAACAAAGCAAAATTTGCATAATCTAGCATGATTTTAGCAGCTTTGCCTGCTGTACCTTATTTCTCACATTTGAATCACAATTCTTCTTAATTCAGTAGGTTAAAAGAAGCCTTGAAAGCAATTCTGGAACAATGTTAATTATTATGATTTTTAACAAATGAATGTTTGCTGTGGTGTGACATGAGTCACAGACAATTTTACCGGAACAATAACGATCATGTGGCTCCCAAGTTTTTCTCTAGGTAGTAGGATATTACAGCATGGTGACAGAACATTTACTTTCAATACACGGCGGAGCTACGAAGCTACTGGCGTAGCCGTCGCGCTATGCCAGGCGGTGGGATTACAGCATGTGGAGACTCAGGTGTCTTGGTAGCTAAATGCGAAATTAGTCATCCCATATAGTAATTTCATTTCTGTGGGCCAAACCGTAAACGGGCGTAGATGTAGATGGATTTTTATCTTCTCTAAGGCAAGTTCAAAGCGCTGATGAATGCTTATTTCCACAGTCACTTGGCATTAATGCACGCGCACAGTCTCGCTGTCTGCGCCGAAATCCTAGCGATTACCGTCACCGCAAAGAATGACCAGCGAACCACGAGGAGCATAGACAGCTGGATCACCCGACTTGGAGACCGATGACCCCAAACCCCCTGTTCCCGACAGATTGCCTCTACCCCAGGCTGTAGCGGCCCAACAATTAGTCCCCCCCCCCCCACCTCGAAGATGTGAAGCTGTCCCGGGAGCGCGACACGCATCGGACAACGGTTATCCGCACTCTATTAGCTCTACTCACCATTCAACAAAAAAAGAAAGCACTACCTCGCTACTAAGCAGCTAACAGTAGTTATTTCTGGGAGTGATGATACAAATATCGCTAAAAGCACCCAGCGAGGGCTTCACCATTTATATCAAGAGACCCTTCCGGGCGCACGCGTTTTCATCGATCCACTTCACCAAAAACAATATCCAGGTTACCTAAATAAAAAAAATCAATGTAACGAAAGGCATTTATGACCACCACTATATTAACAGAAAATTGGGTTAAACAAAATATGCTACGTATTTGGAATTTCACAGCACTTATGTACAGCGATTCGGTAAATGAGAAGGTAAGACGGTTTTAATTAATGCAGCAAACATACCTAGAACGGAGACGACGTCGGCTAGCAGGAAGCCCTTACAAAGCTTGTTGCAAGCTGCGAGATGCGGAAAGCTAGGAGTGCGAAATTTGCATCGGTAGGGTATATTACTGCCATCGGAAACAAGGTAAATACCGAATTCACCCTTTGGCGCCTCCACAGCCGTGTAGGTCACACCTGGCGGTACCTATATTCGTTCGAAAGACACTCAATGATTGCACCACTAATCGAATGAAGGATTACCCCCTCCGTCATTTACAGGATTAATATGCTTAAAATTAGAACATTTAACATTTGGTAAGGATTAACATTAGATGTTAAGCTTCAACACCAATTACTAACACCTCATAGTGAAAAAACTGTATTACCAATAAGCTTTACCATTCATGGAGTCTACACAATAAGCAGAGCGGCATATCTGGTGGGAAACGGGAGGATCAGGCCAAATACGAAATAACTAAACTATTATCACGAGCAAGTGAGAAAAATTAACGGACCGATAAAACGGCGATGGAATTGAAGTGAAAATGTGCGTTTTGTAAGTAAAAATAGCAGTAAATACAAAAACTAGCATTCAGTACAGTCATTCATTCGAAATGGCAGACCAGTTAAACAACAATTGGGAGCTAAAACTCACACTGTATCCCTCCGTAAAGAGCTTAAAATGATGAATGAGTGCTTCCATTGAGCTCTTCATTTCGGCTCTTTTAGGCGGACAAATTTTGGCGTCATCGACTTTGATTTCACCAGGAGGCATCTTATTGAGGCACTGAAGAACGATGCGGCAGGATTGGCGCATCTCTTCGATACGCAAAATGAATCTGAGACGTAAACATAGAAACAGTGAAAAAAGATAAGTGCTTTTAAGGCTACATCATTCGGGAAATCTGACCTGTCGTATACGTCACCATTGACACCAATCGGCACATCGAAATCCATGTCTTCGTAGGCATCATAAGGTTGTGTCTTCCGCAGGTCCCACTGAACTCCAGAGCCCCTCAACATGACCCCAGTAAAGCCGAGATCGATGGCGTCTTCGGCACTAACAACGCCAATGCCTTTGGTTCGGTGAATCCACAGAGGATTGGTTATCAATAAATCCTCCACTTCATCCAGGCGCTGTGGCAATTTTTGAATGATTCCATAGAGATCCTCCATGAATCCAAGGGGAATATCAAGGCTAACACCACCGGGGCGAACGTAGGCAGCATGAAAACGAGCACCAGATGCACGTTCGTACATTTCCATCAACTTTTCACGTTCCTCAAAAAGCCAAAAGAACGGAGTGATGGCACCCATGTCAAGGATGTTTGAACCCAATGCACAGCAGTGATTGAGAAGCCGTGTGACCTCAGCAAACATAGCTATAGAAGAGAGAACGTTGGTAAATGATATCATAGATGTAGGAGTTTCAGTAAAGAGGAAGCAAAACCCACTGCGAATATACTTAGCGCGAGGAGGAATCTCAATACCGAGAAGTTTTTCAACGGCCAATGAGTAGCACTGTTCGCTGGACATCATGCTGAAGTAGTCAAGGCGATCGACGTAGGGAAGGTTTTGAGTGTATGTTTTGTATTCCATCAGTTTTTCAGTACCTCGATGAAGGAAGCCGACGTGGGGATCCAGTCTAATAATAATCTTTAATTCGGAGAAAAAAGCTGAAGGAAAGGAGAACAGCCCACCTCACCGTCCAGCTCCATCACCAATCTCAAGACACCATGAGCTGCTGGGTGCTGGGGTCCAAAGTTGAGCTGCAGAGACTGGACCTCAAAGTGTCGAAATTCAAACATATTAGCTATACAAAAATAAAAATACAAAAAAAACTCACTTCGCTTCACGTATGCAGGGTCAATCTTCTCAATGGGTGTTTTGTATAGGCTTTGCTGGGCATCGACAAACGCCTTGTCGGGCATCCATCGTGAAGAGAGCGCCCTACCAGGTGATAAAAATGGATAATGGGTACCTTCTGACTGTTTCAATGAAATTCTTTGAGGTCACGCTAGAAGTAGCTCGACACAGGGAGAACATTTTTGGCCGAAACGACTTTGCTAAACGCGCGTTAGCCCTGTGGCACAAACATATATTGCAAAGACAGATTTAAGTTTATCCTTAATGTTATCAGTAAGTTAATGAAATACCAAAAAGCAAAGCAAAAAAATATGTCTTAAGTGATACATCAAAAAATGCTTATTTTTGGGTTCTACATTTGCTTCTAATACAATAATGTACTTAATAAACGACATCAGATGCTCTCATTAAAGCAGTCATGGTGTCTTTGGGCAAGTGGTTAACTCATAAATAAAAAATAGCCTTGTGATCAAATTTTAAAGCACTTGTGCCCATTTCGTGATCAAAATTAGGACTGCTCCGCAAATTGCTCACCTTTCATATTCGATTACAGAGGAAATCAAACAAATACATCTTAATGATGTCGTATTTTTTTTTGCATGGTTTTATTAAATATTTCTGGGGTATCTTTGAAAGTGTTCTGCACTGGCCTTTCAAATTTGTTACCGCCAACATTGTCAAGTGACAATATTCCAAGTGGCGCTATCCTTAAGTGGACGCGTAGTCACGTGCTTCTGTTATTTACTTTTGTTGACATTATTCAGTTAGGACACTTTGTCAATGCACTAATAGATTGCTTTCCTTTAGTTGCTTTTATTTGTAGTACAGCTGGGTGTATGTGGTTGATGAACTGCTTTTCGTTGAATCACTAGTTTTCACTTCTGCAAGTTATGTGGTTCCTTTTCCCTTCATCGATTTATTTAATATTTGTATATCAATATAATTCAGTTATTAGTTTGCCTTTGGCACATTCTTCTCCTGACACATAGTTTGCTTTCTTACCATCCCCGCAGTTGATACCCGAATATTATTTTCAAATTAATTTTAGCTTTTTGGAGGTGGAAATAAGTAATTACAACCTTATCAAATGTTTCCACACGAAAAAGCGACGGCCCTGTTATCTGGTGCAACTGCAGGTCTTTGCGTTGATTTGGTCGTCTATCCACTGGACACTATCAAGACGCGTTTGCAGAGCATCTCAAGATCCATCAGGCCTTCCGGTCGTCTGCATCTCTTCGCTGGATTTCCAGCTGTCCTCTCCGGCTCGGCTCCAGGAGGTTCATACTCTAGTCGTCTTAAATTTTTCGAGTTCCTCTTTACCATTTCTGTTAGACCCTGTATGTGGAAACACCTTTAGAGAACTTCAAGGCGACCTTTTTAGGAATAAATTTCCACCACTTTCCCATAGCTTCTCTTTAATCCCCCTGTTTTATTCCTATTTTTTCCCTAATTCACTGCTTATAATTTTGTTCTTTTTGTTGACCCTTTGAGAGGAAGTAATCTTAGGTGAAATTCCTTGAGCGACGCCAATAGTACTTTCTAAATGCTTCCAGTTTTTCTCATCTTCACTGACTAATGTGCACTTAATGTGCACTTTTTAGGAGGTCTGATACATAGGGGCAACCCTAAAATACATTGGCCTCATATTATTTCTCTGGATTCTAGGTTTTCTCGTTTTCTTTTTCTCCTCCACTTTTTTTTACACTTTCTTGGCCGCAATATGCATTTCTACACTGCTTCAGAAGATATCACTATGAGCTTCTTGTAGGAAGGAAACACGTCTTGGAAATATGTACTGATTCCTTCATCGTACACACTTACCTTTATGTTAATCGGCTTTTCTGTGCTTTTTCAATGCTCCACTTTGAGTATCCTTTTTTTTGCTGAATTTGATGAGTTGAAATAGCCTTTCAAGTCGTTAGGGCAAATCTTGAAGAAAGAAATTCTCCAAATGAAGTCTTCTCTTAACAGAGCAATGTCTAATCCGTTCGCATAGACGGATGCGAGAAATAAGTACTCATAGTGATCTTCATCTGCCCTAGTTTTTTTCATCCTATCCGCTGTTTATTTCGTTCTATGTATAGGGTCATTGCAGCTCTGGTAAGAACATAGTAGGGGGATAATATATCAAATTAATGTTGAGGACATGAAATACTAACCAGTAAACGACGCTGACGATTGTGCCATCGGTTAGGTCGGGTTTTATACATCAAATTGGCTCTCATTCTCGCAGTTTGTTAGAAATGAAGGCAGGCTGGACTACTTGCAGGGTCCGAATGGGCGTCGGAGGGTAATGGCAAAACGGATTTTTTAATTAGATAAATGCATGCTAGTCACAGCTACGACCACTATTATTGCTAATTCCCGCCTTATAATGTAGCTCCATTATCTTTCCCTTCGTCTCCCATTTCTATTCGCAGCTGCTCTGTTCTTCTGCGCCTACGAGATGACCAAGAACCGAACAGCAGAGATAGCACCGCCTTGGCTCTCCGCCATGCTAGCGGCAAGTTTGGGTGAGGTGGTTGCCTGTATAATCCGCGTACCCTGCGAGACGGTCAAACAGCGAGCACAAAGCCAACCTCACCTCGGCTTCGGGCGTGTTCTCTCCAACACCTTGCGAACCGAAGTAAGTGGCTCACTATCTATTTATCGCTCTGTCTATCTTCGCTTACTCCCTCCTTTATTGCTACCTTTGGAGCTTGAACGCATGTTACTGAACAACAGCTTCGCCATAATTATTTCCCAGCTTTCTTAATTAAAAGACGAAACGCAGGCCGTACTGTGGTTGATTATATTCTAGAGGGAACTACAATTATATTGTGCATTAAACACTATGAAGAGTTTCTCGCTCCTACCGTTTTGGTGGACTTTTTACAGTAAAGCGGAGACACCAAGTAACCCCCCGTGTGATTGCTTTGATAGGGTCTGGGAGGCATGTACCGTGGCTATCTCAGTACAATCCTGCGAGAACTCCCCTTTTCCCTCATCCAATATCCCGTTTGGGAGACTCTTAAGGTATGTCTCTCGATCAGTTGTTCTTCTGCCACTTCTGTTACAGGTAATCAGGCTGTGTCCAACCTGAAGAGCCGTCAATCATTCTGTAGAACTTATCCTCATCCTTCGTTAATCAACCCTATGGTAGAGGAGCTTTCGCTACGACCTTCCTTTTCTAACTAACATAGATGCAATGGAAGTGATTCATTGGCAATAAGGTTCGACATAACTGAAAGCTCTTGACACGTCAGCTTTGAAGCATTTTAATCAACAGTGAAAAGCCGTTCTTCACTAGAATGAGAGATGGGGAATTATCTCGAGCTTGATACATCACCAGAATCCAAGATCTTACACCGTGTTTATGTGTTATGTTCGGCAAACTCGCCTCCCTCATCAAATTTACACTGGGGCACTCAGATCATAAGAGATGGGATTGTGAAACTTTTCAATTAATTCAGGAATCGTGAACACTGCAAGAAGACGAAGAGTCTTGTGCATGCACGCAGTCCTCTTGATCCGTAGTCTGAGAATTGTCGTCGATTTCGACATTCAGGCTGCATCATTGATTCTCTAGGGTGCTGTGGGGACAAGAATGTTAAAGCTCGATAGAGTGCTTAAAAGCAGGAAACTGTCTACTTAATTACCTAATAGTAGCAGCAGAGATCAATGAGACGCTGCCTCAGGATGAGTACTGCCTTGTACAAGCCAAAGCTGTCTACTTAACTACTTGTCAGTAGATACGTGCATTGGACCTTATTTCTTTACCTACCTCCCATTTCTAGCGCTTCATGGAGCGGTATAATCAAAGCAGGACTGGTGGCAGTGGCAGCCTGTCAAAGGGACAGTTTGCACTTTGCGGTGCAATGGCTGGTGCCCTTGCCGGTGCCTGTACAACACCCTTCGATGTCGTCAAGACTCGTATCATGCTCGCAGAGGTGGGTTTTGTCCCAATGATGACACTTTTTGCTACTGACACAAATGGCTGTCTTTTTAAACCTCAATTCACTCGGTGACTGTCTCAAGTCATGGTAGGTGCCTACTATCCGCTTTATATGTGCAAAAATGTTGGCTTTATTCTTTGTTGGATGCGGAAGAATGTGGATGGTTTGTCGCCTAAAGCATGCGAGTGCACGCTATATCGTCACAAACTTCGGTGATCCCTTTAGTTATCATTGTTAAACATACATTTATTTTGACCAGCTAAGCTCTCTGCAAGGGATGCAGCTCAATGTGTCACTTTGTGGCATTTCAATTGTTGACTATCCTTCGAGACTTGTGGCCAATCTGACTGCTTTTTAATTGCAATTGGCAATGTTGCCTACTTTATTGCCTCTTTCAGAAGCAGAGTGCATTTTCCACTATCAATGTGTTGACAGTGACGCGTCTGGTCTACGCTGAGGCGGGCTTTCGGGGGTGAGCTTACCTCTGGTTTTTTCAATTTGATTTTCTGCAGTCCCTATACATCGCAAATTCGGAAATAACTGTGGGGTAATCAAATGACCTCCTATGTCTTTCATCGCACCTCGCAGCGATGACTTTTTGTAACTTACAAAGTAGTGTAAGGTACATCTAACTTTTACATAGATGCTTAGATGAATTTCCATAGGTCTCTCAGTACTTTACCCTCATATCAATACGTGTCGATTGGATTCGATAGTTGTGCTTCGAGGTTGTCAGCCTGTCTGCATCAAGAATTGAGTTTAACTCAATTAAAACCACAGAAGCTCCGCGTACAGATTAATATTCGGTGTTCGAAGAAGGTGAGGTCGCAAGATCCAAATGACAAAAGTTATTGCATCGACCTCTGCCGAAGACCACAAGAACGTTTTTTGATAACCTGATAGTTCGCTTCTGTAGAGATTTCCATCTTCTATTGCATTTAAGCCAGTTATCTTCTTACGCTTTCATTTGCGTAGTCTCTTTGCCGGTTTGGTTCCGCGGGTGAGCCTTCTTGCCATTGGTGGGTCAATTTTCCTTGGTCTCTACGACATCACAAAGGCCTTCTGGTCACACACGCTAGACCGGTGGTGATGGCGAATACGCTTTCATATCCATTTCTCGGGCAAATAGCTTGAGACTATGCTTGCTTGCGTCATTGCAATGTGTACAGTTTTGTTTGCTAACACAGATTAGAAATGCCTCCTCATTCTTGCGGGTTATCAACAGTCGCTGGTGTTGCTGTAGTTGTGGGACTGTCCTGAGACGGGATTTCGTGTCTAGGTCGGCTTTAGGCACGTTTCGGTCGTTTGGGGTGGGGGGGTTCTAAGGTATTAGGGTTGTTGATATCCTGGGTGCTAGACGTGGCTGTAATTTTGGGGAGAAGGTTATGCGATTTAACAACTTATGCATGCGATATCATTAAATAAGTCCCAATCGGTTGGAGACCAAGCGTACGCTTGTTCAAAATAAGTTGGTTGTTAAGGAAGCGTTGTGGGGAAATAACTTAATTGCTAAACCCTCAGTTTTGGTAAGGGGATACTCAGGGTGACGACATTGTACTTCTCTGGGCGACCTGGTCTTTGCATGATGCCAGCGGTCCTTTTTCCCTTCTGCAGTCGACAACACATTAGTGTGCCTTCTTCCTTCCTCAGGGCAACCTCAATGCAACGCAAAAGAGGTAAAATAATAACCTGAGCATATTTAAAGTTTTCTACTTAGAAAGCATGCTCATTTGTAAAGGTGCAGGTAGCCAATTAATGCTAAAAGAAGTAAAAAGCAAAAAAAATACAAAAATATTCTCGGAGTCGAGACCGACCTACACAGTCCCATCGTTATTCATATGTTGCACAACTAGGCAATTTTACTATTTAATAGGTGTTAGCAACCGGGAAATTTTTGCGTACCATTAGTTTCTGCCCAAGACCTGGATTAAAATATAAAAATCACTCAGTCGAGACCCTTTTTATCATTGGTTGTTAAAGGCAAGCGCAGTTGATTATGCGCTGATTATCTACTCAATCGTAGTACACTTCTTTGGTTTATATGCGATGGATAGATTTAAGGCACCCACGAGTGCTATAGATTTGTGCTATTTTATCAAGCAGCGCAAGGTACTATTATTGTTTCTTAGGTTGTTTTTTTGCAGAAATCCGAATTCGTCAGTAATGTTCCACCCATGTGTAAGCAGTTCGTTTCCATCCTCGTTTAAGTCCACTAGACTTTGCTCTCGGAGTCAATCAATGTGCTGATGGTTCTGCTTACTTAGAATATGGTCGTACAAAGGTCATGTGTTGTGTCTGTGGCCCTGTTGAAGTACGCTGCAAATTGTTTAAACGCATTTTTCTAGCTAAAGCAAGATGGACAACTTGTAACTTCCTTTAGATTCGCTCCATTCTCCTCGCAAATCAGGCGCGATACTTTTAAGGATGCTGAAGAGAAGCGGTTGAGTCAGCTACTTCTGACCGCTCTCGAACCCTCTGTTATTCTTGTGAGTGCAAAATGTCTGTTTATCTAAATCATAAACGTGAGACAATTCACTGCTTGAATCTCTGTTTCAATCTACAAGGATAGTTTTCCTCGAGGCAAGTACCAGATAGCCGTAACCGTCCTCGATGACGGCACAGAGCTGAATGATTACGTCTGCAGCACCTCCTCTTGTCTGTCTGCTGGAATTACTTGCGCAACTCTAGCTCTCGTTCACGCTGGTGTTCAAATGTACGATCTGGCCATCGGACTAGACGTGATGTCCAGGGCACTCAATTCAAACTCTCCTGAAGGCGGCGACTTAATATCATCGGTAGCAGTAATGCCTCAACTAAACCAGGTGACCATGTTTAACGGTACCTCATTGGGCCTTCGCTCTTTGGATGGCCTGCGGACGGTTATGGAGGAGGCTTTTACGAGAGCGGAGTCCATTTATGCTACTATTCATGGTACTCTTTACTCTATAATGAAGACTGATTACAAGGAATTGGAGAAGCCGGAATAAATCTGTATATACATTTTGAGTTTTAAATCAAATTAAGTTAGGGATGTCCGATACTTTTTAGTTTACCTAGGTATGTGCTTGTTTACTGGTATTCCTACATGAGGAGTGGAATGCGGGTGCATCTTAGTAAAATCGTTTTTCGGTACTTAGCCGAAAAGCACAGAAGAAAAATCGAGTAGAAATAGGCACCCGACCTGATTTTTGCTGTCAGGGAAGGAATTGTTGTCATCCGTCTCACTTCCACTTCGCTGTGGGATGATGCTCGGTGTGTGCTTGTCGATTCATGCTCATGGTGGGTTATGCGTTGATCATCAATAGCCGAACGTACCACGCACTGACTGAATGTTCGCGGGTGTGGCTACCGTGTTCCAGGACGGGCATTATCGCAGGCGAAATCTTTACCGGCAGACACGTGGTCGGTCGTCTTTATAGTGTTTACACTATGCCTTAGTTTGAGTACTTTGTACAAGTGGATGTTCCCGAGGTCTAGTTCGTTGCTTCATTTCCAAGAGGCTTCAAATATCGGCACATCGTGTTGCGCAAATGTATTGTCGTCGTTGCTGACCGCCTCAGCTGTCCCGGCTGGCTGAAGAATGCGTGTCAATTACTGCTACTCCTACAGGGACACAACAACCGCGTAATACTAAATACAGGGGTCTTTTGACTATCAGTAATCCAGATTAATTGCAAGCATCATACCGAGAGGGTGAGTAGTTTCTACAAACTACGTGACGATAAGCCTACGGCAGTTGTGCTTTCCACACTTCCGTGGCTTTAGATCCTGACCGTCTGTTGTCGTTTCACCCATTGGCACGCATTCGACACTCCATCGTCTTTTGCACGACCCCTACTTGGCCCTCAAGGCTGACAAGCTCGAATCACATTCATCAAGTCAAGCCTTTGGGGGAAAATAAAAATGCCATAACGACGCTCAGCTATGCAAGCACCTTGCAGGTCCCAACAAACTACATGAAGTCGATCGGTAGCTGAAGGGCTGGATAAAATCCCGGTTTTATCGATAAAATAATACAGACTACTGAGCTTAGGCACGGGTTGGTAACTTTTGAAGGCTCACGAAAGAACAGGACCCCCGAACTTCACCGAATAAAACGTCGAGGACCTACCACGCGCGACACAAGAAACTAGCTCAGTCTAAGTAGCCATATGCACTTTTGCCAAGCTGTTATTCGGTATTTCTTTGATGTAAGTCCCCAACTTGGACGCTTGTAGTGGCACAAGTACAACAAGCCAGGAATGCTGACACCATGTTGCACTTCGTGTTTGGTATAACTCAGCCGAGCCATTACAGTAAACGACAACCTGTCAAATTAATGACGGCTGCAGAGCTCTTCATTTGGGACATTCACAGAATTGGTGAGACCATCCGGTGCTACTGTGTAGACCACTTAGCTAAGGAGTGATAGACGTAAACCGCACAAGACCATGCAAAACTTTGTACCCACAAGAACGGACGAATCAAGCAAGGGGTATTTCGCAGCCAGCCATCGGAGCTCAAACGAGAACAGAGACGCACCCGAATGCCAACCACCCGTTCGCAATAATACAGAAGGCTCACACGAACTACTCCAGAGGAGCTTAAAATTTTCTCAAATGTACTCCTACCATACCAGTCAATACGTTGGAACAAGAAAGGCCAAATGACCGCAGATTCGGTCGGCAGATGAGTTTACCAAGAGTCAAGTCAGTCCTGGCACACACTGTAATACACAAACCAGCAACTGAATCGCTTCTACATTAAGATGTGGAAAGCCTTGGACAAAACCACACTAGCCTCTCTGCAATAAACAATGATATAATCAGAATAGGGACATAGAGATCAGGTTAAACTAAAAGGACATTAATTCTCATACGAGAAACAACTCCTCATTATTAAAATTCGAGGAAAATCAAGGAGAATGATTTCCTCATAACTTTATTTACAAACTTCTTAGGTCCATGAAGCATCAGCCTTTACATCGTAGGCTGTCCAGCTGCCACCAGCACCAGCGACACCGAGCTCCGGCATTCCAGCAACGGGGAGAGATGCCTCGGCGGCCCATTCCGCAGCTTCGGCCTCCGCTTTTAAAGGGGAAACACAATCAAACTAAATCACACCTTATGATCGGTTTGAGCTCAGACGAAGACAAAATTTACCTGCGTCAGCTGTTCCCTGCTCGAAAGGAGCCTCTTGGGCCTCCCCCTCGGCACCCTCAGGGGCTTCATCAACGTGCTCTCTCATGAGGAAAAGATCCATCATGACATCCCACGGCTGCGACCTAGGATCGAGACCGCGCATACGACGAACCTCACGAGCCAACATCCATAGCATCAGCGCAATAGAGTATTTCTGTATAACACCAAAAATGACAAACAAACTAAACAGCCTACATCGTTGTTGCATGGGATAGCAATATCGACGCATTGCAGTGGCGAATCAGTATTGCAGAAGGCAATAACAGGGATGTTGACAGCTGAGGCCTCACGAACAGGCTGATGATCACCCTTTGGATCGCATACAATGAGAAGGCGGGGCTCTTTGAATCCAGATTGTATCTGGTTGGTAAAAGCACCAGGTGTAAAGCGGCCAGGGACAGACGTGGTTCCGGTGTAGTGAGCAAATTTGAGAGCACCACGCTGGCAAGTGGGTTGACCACCGATTATGACAACATCGGCAGGATTTTCGATAGCACAAATGGCACGTGCAGCAAGGAGCAATTTCTCCCAGGTTTTGTTCAGATGAATGATATGGTTACCTTCATCATTGCGATCGTACACGTACTGCTGCATTTGGTAGTTAGCGTTTGTGCTACCGAGATGAACTTTGGCCGCAACCATCAACCTAATATCATCCTCCTTGAGCTCAAGAGCTTCAATTCCACCCGACATCGTAGGACAGCCCGAGAAGCCAGTAAGACACGAGCAGATTTCGAAAAAAGCACCTGTTTAACGCCGTGTAAAAATTTAAACAAACAAACGTGAAAGTATTTTGGGGATTTTCCCAAAAAATTAGCTGCGCGTATGCTAGTTTTGCATTTAAATATCTTTAGCAAACTATAATAGAAATGCGCACAACATTACGTGGTCAACTTTTGGCCGGCAATTTACAAGTTACGGTCAAAAATGTCATATTGGATTGAATCGTACAAGTTTTTTGCCACTTACCAATGTATGCAGTGATGCAGTTAATATTAATTTTTGCGGTGATTTTAAAAAAAACAGATAGAGTGGTTATTGCAATTGGCCTACAAACAATCCCGATAATTATAAAATATCGCCTGTCTTACAGCTGTGTTTTATTCTTGTCTGAGGCATCGACTTAACTGCTCTTGATTGCCAATCCTTGTCACCTATCAAAAGCCACGGATAAAGTTTATTTTTACATACCATTTTCTCATAAGTGAAACATCACACTGGGACAATAAATATCAAATTCAACACCTCCTTGGGCCCATTATTCTGAATTTTTTAGAGTTTAGATGTAGGAGGTGGTTTTTAGTTAAATTAGCCATGAGTTTGGTTTTGCAGGCATATAATCTCCGCAGACTGCTTTATCGCGTCGGCGTGACACCGTCCACGTCACTAGCAGCACATACCTTCTGAAAAGATCAGAGGGATACTGATAGACTTATATGCAGTAGAAAAAGCTAATTGTTCAATTACAGTCAGACCCTAGCTAAAACGGATTCAAATTCGCCTCCAGTACCTGTACATTTTTAAAGAGGCACATAATGCTCTTGTTTGAATGCCCTCATTGCGCAATGTAGAAAGTGAACGGTGACTGCGAACAAGCGAACCATTATGGAAAACTATTTTTTGATTGCTCAAAGTCGTTAAATAAATACATAAACTAGTGGATGATAGGCAAATCGTAGGGCAGCATTCGCGTTGTCTTAAGTCAGGAGTGGGTCCTATGGCAGGCATGTGCTATGGTTGTTTCAAATCTCGGTTACAATTATGCCTCTCTGTTTTTTTTTGAAAAAAAACTAGGTGCTTACTCTCAGAGAAGGCTTTGAGCACTACCGCCATGGCAACGGTGAGAAAACTTGGTTTAGGTGCATAGCGACCCCGAGGTTACTGCCCAAAACCGCAGCCAAGCGTCACAAAATGCGGGCCCCTCAACTCGCTGAACCTACTGAGATCAGCATTTGAGGGCTTTTCAAAGTCACATCACCTCTTGACAGCCAACCTATTCCTGTGTATAGCATGAAGGCAAACAACCCTGCACCAAGATATGTTAAAAGGACCCATCGCTGGCCGGTTTGTTTGCAATTGTATGTACTACGTGAGTAAATGCTGGCTCCCCGGCGTTTCCATTAGCTGAGCAGTGGCTAAAATAACAACCAATCAGCAAAAAGAAACCTAAAAAGGTGTCGATGGCATCTTGAAGTTGCTTCAAATTAGACGTTTTAAAAAGGGGGCTCCACATTATAAATGCCCTCTTTGCAAAGCCAATTTACCTCCGTTTTGAAAACTATGCATCTAACCTCTCGGCCCTTCCGTGGGTTTACAATCAGCCTTCTTCCCTACCGACATGTCTGGTCACGACTACGAAAAAGTCTCGAGGCGAGGACTTCAATCGAGTCAGAGTTTGTGGCACGATACCACGATAGCAGCATGAATTATGGCCTTTCCGCTTCTGGAGGTTATGGTCTTCATTGAGATCACTAGCTTTTGAATTGGAATTTCTAGATTTCAAGTCACATAGGGAAGAAGAGAAACAAACACGCAACACCCATTCCACATCCTGGGGTCTACATTACTCGAGTAGTTTTCAGTAGTATTTACCCAATTTCACCAACAATTTAATTAGACTTGCATAATTTATCGACAAATCCAGGCACTGTACCAACAAGACATTTCATAATATAACCTAAATTGTGATAACAGAGGTCATACCACTGATAGAGTTATAATAACGCATGACATTACAGTTGACTGCGTCGGTTGAAGGTCAAGTCAAAAAGGCTGTAGTTTTGCTTTGAATAAATTGATTAGTTTAAACAATGGGTCCTGCTGTAGCACCCGATTTTCAATCGAAGTCATAGAAAATCCCAGTAGCATACCAGAAGAGATATTACCGAGGTACCGAGGGGCTGGTTTTACTGGCATTGCCCGGAGGCCATGCCACTAAGCGGAATTGCAATCCGCCTGGACTTAAGTACGCAAGTAATTAAATACAGATTTTCAAAAATATCAAAGCATCGCACTACAGGCTTTCAAAATATTGCAATGCTAAATGGGCCTGTCAGTCACAAGTAACGCGAGGAACTACTGACACAGGCATTTGAGAATGCTTTGGGAAAACAATTCGCAGGATACCAGCAACTCATAAATCACATCACATGCAAGGGCGGGGTGTTCAGACCAAAGCATTCGATTTTGTAAAAAAGGCGAGTAGCTTACCAGTCTCTTCCATCGAGCGAAGCCAATGGATCTGCCTTTTCAATGGCTAGAATTCCAACCATAGGAGCAATTTCATTGGTTAAGGAGGTGCACTTTCATTGGTGAAACGAAACCCAATCAAGATTGAGGTAGCATCCCATCAGATCGCAGTCAAATGATTCGTTCCAAAGACAAACATTTGACGAAATGGGGATTCAGCACATTTCAAACCATTGAGCGTAGCATAGAGTAACAATTTGGATATTGAGATTCAAATTTCAGCCCCACTTATTCCCAGGATGGTAAAGAAATATCACAGTAAACGATCGGTTCGTCCGTGACAAAATGGACCAATTAACTGAATCATCAAACGATTTCAGCAGTCTAACATCCTCTCTCACCTACAGTGGTTAGGCCGATTGATGTAAGAAGTCCCCAAGTAAGTAAAGTTGATAAGTGGCAGACAGTAAGCTAAACAAGTATACAATGGGATAAGACAGAACTTCCAGAACATCAATACAGATAATAGTTCCTACAATATTTATTTAAATAGTGATATAAAGACGGAAATAATCCGCCCCACAGCAAAGTGGAGGCGCAACTTACAAAAGAGCCGACATTTCTGTAAAAAAAAAACATAACGTAGTCTCGGGTTCTTGAAAAAGCAAACAAAAGATTAAATCTTAAAAAACAGGAACAAGTTAGGACGATTTGGAAGGCAAGTCAACATCAGCTGACGAAGGTTGCACTGAGACTTCTTTTGGTAGATATGTTTCTGAATTTGTATTTTGTTTTACTTGGGAAGATCTAGGCAGATAAAGGGAGGTATGGAAACATGAAGAACAGTGAAAAGAAACAAAGTGGAAAAATATGAGCAAAGTAAGCATACTCGAGTTTTTCAACGCCATCATTGGCAACTACTCGGACGGTGAACGGGGGCTCTGAGTACTCTAAGTCGAAAACCATTTGGGAGCGACAAAGATGCAACTTGACAAGCAGATTGTAGATAGCATTCGAAGCAATTGATACCGGTGGCTCTAGATGATTGGGAAAGAATCTGTGATAGGCATGAAATAAGTTAACACGCATCTAAAAACCTACCCCGAAAACTTAAAGGCATCTGTTGTGTCACCAATGTCACCATTGCTGTGTCTTTGGAAGAACCGAAGATACACCCAAGTGACAAATGCTCCAAAGGATAATAAGAGGAAGTGAATATAATCGATAATGCGGAGGATAGCGAAGAGAAGGAAACAGAAGAATATGGTAAACGCGATGTGCTTGGTGCGAAACTTTCCAAGTGGAAGGTTTGCAAGAACATTATTAGGAGTTAGTTGGCGAGCAACAACTAATGCAGCACCGAGGAGGGGACTCAAACCGCAAATAGGTGTTTTCCATAGGAGGTTAGTATCAAATGTGCATGCATAGCCGATGAAGAGCGTGCAAACAGCTAGACCTGTTGAGACGAGTTGCGATATAGCACAACAACGAACTACCTCGGCCATTTTCCATGAGGGGAACATTACTACATCGACAAGATAG
Organism: Echinococcus granulosus; assembly: GCF_000524195.1. Lineage (NCBI taxonomy): Eukaryota > Metazoa > Platyhelminthes > Cestoda > Cyclophyllidea > Taeniidae > Echinococcus > Echinococcus granulosus. The sequence goes on along the minus strand of NW_020170408.1, from coordinate 501,179 downwards.
ACGGTAGTCATATCAAGGAAGACATGAAGAATACGAGTGTTGTAAAAGCTGAATGTTAGTAGTGTCCATATCCAACAATGTGGGGGAAGAACTCGAGCAACGGTTACAGCCAAATAAGGCGTACTATAACCAGTGAAAGATACGCCGTAGAATATGATCTGAAGGATCATGGTTAGAATGGCCCAGACATCGAGATGAAACCGCCGAAACGAGGTCATCAGATAAAATTTGAAGTTATCACAAAAAAAGGAGGTGAAGTACAGATAAGGGAAGCAATACTTCTGGTGCAAAACTGCAAGAACTACTGCAGTTAACAGAGTAAATTGGAAAAGATAAATAGCAGAATTAAGACAGACGCATTCAAATGACCCGGATTACTTACTGACGAATATCAATAAGACTAGATTTAGGGGATCAATGCCAAAGGAGAATGAACCCCCTGTAGTGTATAAAAAAATTTTACGATATAAAATTTCGGGACGCTCCTAAGTATTATTTCTTGCTTGTGGATACTTATTTTTCATCACTGCTGAAACCAATGAAAAATTTCGTTGGTAATTCCAGTACACCACGTATCATTTTTTGCTTTTTAATTAAATGCAAAAAAAGTTTTACAAACTTTTCAAAGAAAAAAAATGCACCAAATTTTATTTGCTGGGTTATTAGCAAAAGCTATTTGATTTTACGAAACATTCTTAGGGTATTTTATGTTAAAAAAGGGCTTATTTTACACAGGAGAAATAACCGGATACCACGGTTTAGCTTGTATACCACCTAAGGGTCATTTATTGAATCACCTAGTGACGCCTAATAGCCTTAAACACGAAAAACATTTCAGTTTTGAACTCTTGCCCATATAATTTTATACAGTGCTTCTTTTAAACTAGAAAGACAAATGATGCTAATGTAGCGTCCCGAGACTCCCTGAAGACGAAAGAAGACAAAATACTCGGGCAGAATATATATATTCAGCACGGAGGTGTCTGGGCTATTGGCATGGCCCAAAAGGCCAGCCCACCCAGCGAGGTACAAGGGGGCTAATTCGAAGTACAAAAGTGGCGCCTCACTAAAACCGAGGGATAAACCACTATCGTATTACACTAAATCCACCTAAACCTGGATAACATTTAATGGAAATTAAAAATCGCCCTTCCTGACTAAAAATAGACTAATTTGCTAACCTTTTCAGCTGGTGAAATGTTAAGGACTTTCCTTAAGTTGCAGTTACTCAAACAAACAACAAGGTGGTTAAAACTTCTAAAATGTCGCTTCGAGTCATTACCCGAACTTGGTAAGAACTTACTTTGCTCAACACGGTAAGGCCTACTTGTGACGTAAAGTGTCTGATTTGAATTGTTTAAATAAAAAGCACTTTTCTTTGCCTTGACTGACAGTGGACTAATGTCCTCCCTTTACTTCCTCCTGCGTCAACTTAGCATGTCTTTTAGTGGGCTGTTTGCTAATTAATATATGGTTATTTGCTTCTCTGTCTCAGTGATCCTCTGTCTCCAAATTCCTTTTTTGAAATTTCCACAGGCGCATGAAAACAGCCTGAGCAAGACGCGCTGATTTGGGATTCCGACGGAGACGCCTCTGTGGCCAGGGGGCACGTAGAGGCGGCGCATTTATCAGTAAATTCCCTTGACCCAAATAATCAAGAGCTAAAGCGCTAAAAGGTTTTGTAGGCGCGTACACTGTAGCACTTTCTTTTAAGCCGCTCTCTGAAAAAGCGTAGCCGAGAAGCTACGGCAAAAGTGGCAGCAGGGCTGAGGGCAAGAAAGAGGCACGAAGGATTTAACACCATCTGGAGCAAAATGCATGAGCGGTTAATTCAATCCACCACTCTTGTGCAAAAGTGATGGGCTGCAACTCTTTTGCAAAAATGAACAAGCAACTTGGAAAAACTTAATTCCATCCTTCGACGGTTAAACCTCTTTGGAAATTTATGGCCAAAAGAGATCAAGCATTAACAGTACTTTTTACTAGTATTTCGTTGCTTTTGTTCTTCTAGAAACGGGTCTTTCAAAGGCTAAAAATATTCGAAATTTATATGTTTGATGATACTATATTGAACAAATAGCGACTAGCAGAACCCAGGAACTTGAGTTTTCAGCCATTGATGACCTAGCCCGGTTGCGAATTGCTGACCAATGGAAATCGACCAGGCACGAAGTTTTTTGGTGCATTATTAAAATACTCTTATACAGTAAATTCTAAATAGTTATTCATTTTATCTCAATCGGCGGCATTTTATGAAAAGTCTTAAGTTCCAGTCATCCCAAATTCCTATTCTTTTAGGAGACCAATTGTAATAAAACTGGTTAACAACACATAATTTTTAATCTTACTGCTTTTTAATTAATTGGCAATCAAGAAGGTTGTTTCCTTTTTTGGGACCCTCTTTGTTGTCCCCTACTCGGCCTTTGCAGAAGCAGTTTCACCTGGTTCAAGTACGACAGAAGATCCCCTTTGCTATGCTTTGTTTCCTTGTTGTGAAGAGGAAAGTTACAGACGCAAATCCCCCGCGCAAGATGGACCTAGCCCTTTTGACGGATCACTTATGGAAGGACTTGAGCACAAGTGTGCCCTGTCAGGCACTGGTGGCAGGCGAAAATAATCTGGGTCATCCAAACACACCGTGTCTGCTGACTTTTCCTCAACGCTAACTTCTGCATTCCGTGGAAAAAGGAGCTGAAGTGGGTTTTGCTGAGACGTAAGACGATTCCTCTGTTTTTTTCCTTGTTTTCTGTCGCTCCCTAGGGCTTTGGTTCACGCTTCCATATAAAAATGTGAAATAAATCATTCGCGAGGAAGTATTTTAAACAAACGTCTAGAAGGTTTTAAGTTTTAAATTTGGTTTTAACTCGGTAAATAAATAAATTTAGCAAAAGGTTTTAGGAGCTTACACGATGCTTGTTCATCATTCATTTTAGCGTCGGAATAATGGAATAGCGCTATGGAATTGCAAACAGACCAAAAAGGCAAAAAAAAAAACAAAATAAGTTGATGATAAAACAGATCCATCAAGTTGAAGTGGTGGCGGATTGTGAGGGAGAAAAAAGATTAGGAAGGAATAACAAGAATTCCCGGGTTTATGAATTGGTGCTATTCAGGTCTCAAGTGCTACTTCCATAAGGCTAACTGGAGGCTAGCACGCCCAAAATCATCAACGTCCCCTACGCAATCAAAAGAAGTATTGTAAAGTGTTGGAAAATTTCTTGCACCTTTTGATATGACTTAAGTATTGAAACTTGTTGGTGGATCATCCAGTTCAATCCATTGTTAGTTTACACGCATCCTTAAGCATGAGGAGCGGTCAGTCCATTGGTACGGTGGCAGTCCTCCTGGCACAGTGTCCATTGTGTTTAGCAGACGAGACTTGAACATGACTGCATTATGGAGGGGGATGAAATAGGCTCTAAAGCAGTGAGGACTTCTAGAAATATGTGATATGTAGCCGTCGCAGAAGGTGGTTACTGCCAAAGGTTCCAACTCGAAACTTATACCACCATTTGATACACCGTAGACGGAATTGTCCACCTGCTGAAGTCCCATCCCCTCCACCTATTCCATGCAAACAGCGTCTGTTAAAGCTTTTAGGACTACTGAGTCGTTTAAATGGAGACAGGATCCGCTATTACAAGAAACGCCACCATATCCAGCCCTTTTGAAAATGTGAGTCCTCTCGACTTGGTGAGGTGGGTGGATAAGTGAATGGATAGGTACAGGGTGGACAGATAAAGGATGGCTAGACACAAGAATGATGGATACAGGATGGATTGATAGATAGATAAAAATGTGGAATGGACGACGAGTGAGATCAACCCCAGGAGGTAAAACGGGCGATATGCACACCTCCATTTTCTTGAGCTTTTAGCGGGCAATCCAAAGTCGGGCTTAAACCATAACAAAATAAAAAAACAAATTACTAGTAAAATGGACTCGTAAGTAGAAATGATTTCTTTTTTTCCAATTTTTCCTCCCCATTTTTTAATCTCAAAATTCAACTTTTAAAGGCAAATTATTGTCCAGGATGGGACTCAAATGCCCGCTCACCACAACTGCCACCATTCTTCTTCATTTAAACAACCTTTAAAGAGACAATAAAATGACATTTCTTTAATTGACATAGTACTGCTCGAGATTAATTTTAATGTTGTGGGCAATTTTAACATGTCTGGATTGGCTAAAATCTGGTGTTTCTGCTTACTGGAAGTTAATACAACTTGTTTGTTTTTTCTGTGGAATTCAGTTTGGCTGAACCATAGCTTAAAAGGAGATGGCAGGTAGATTGTTAAGTGTTGGAGTTGTCTGGACCTTCCAGTGTTAGTTGAAGGAGGCTGAACCCTATTCAATGGGCCACCCAGACTCCAAGGTGGCCCGATAAATCTCATGGCGAGAAAGTTGCGAACACCACCCCTTCATCACCTTCCATCACATTGTGATTGATGAAGGCAGCTAAGGCCATCCGGTGATTGACACTGAATTAAAGAAATCCCTTCAACTCCCATGTTAGTATTCAACAGCGTTGGTTCAGTTGGGTCCAGATCTACTTCCACCTGATGCGGCATTCCGGCTTCCTACTTTCTTATTCAACGGCAGTTTCTGCGTCACTGAAGACCAGTATTTCCGCATTTTTCACTCTTTTCATCCAGAACATTAGATGGACTAGGCTTCAATGAGGCTTCTGCTAGTTGATCACTTGGACGCCTTCTCCATTATTCACCGGACTCCCTCATCGATGTCGCCATTATAGCATCTCGAGTCTTCCCTGGGACGGCAATAACTCATCACTCATTTCGCAATAGCTGGAAACCCTTCGGAAAACCTCCTAAATTCAAGTTTATATTAGACGATACGGCTTAACGAACGTAAAGAACTGTAGTAGACTTAAGCTACATCTCAGCGAGATATTGCCAACTTGGGTTTGCAGAGCCAGATTAAATGGCAAAGGAGAAGGAGTAGGAAAAGCGGGGAGGGAGAGAGGCAAAGTGGAGGTTTGAGGGTTGCTAAAGTATGGACAAAAGCGATAAATCTCCATTCCTTCGAAAAACCACTCTTCAAGGCGGCAAATACTTCCGGCGGGCTATGGATGAATTGGAAACTTTACTTCATGCGGTGGATTTATACTGGTCCTCTGGGAAATGCAAAGTACCTCTGATTGGAAAACTTATTCATTTTTGGCATCCACAAAGTCTACCTAGGGAGTAATAAATGTCCTTCTTCGTGTTGGAAGACAGCAGGCAATGGTGAAGGCATAAAACTCCTTAAAATATCCACTCTTGTGGACCAGAATTAGAGGGCATTTAAGACCCCAACAGCAGTACTTCCATACCGTGGTGTAACCTTCGGGGGTCTTGCTAGTTGCCTTCCATCTCCTTGGTGTATCACGATTTCAGGGAAGACTTGTGGCACTGCAGTGATGGAACTGGCAAACGAATCATCCATCCTGACCCTTGTAGATGATTGCAAGACCTTTGAATCATAGAAAAAGGCCACTGAGAGGGCACTTAACTTTCTGCACATCGAAATCCAGGGTGACTTTTTTGTATTTCAGTAGTAGGTGTTCTTCCCTACGGATTCTTAAATTTCTTTATGCACTTAAACAAGCAAAATTTATCCAAAGTGACCTTGACTCCCATTTGCTGGGAGAACGAGGCTTTTCCCCTTTTGAAGCGCGCAAAGTCGAATCACCCTCCCCTTGTCTGGTCTAGGGCGATCTCGTGGTTGATTTCACACACACGCACATCCTTTTCCATAAAAAAATAATAGAATTAGGGTAATTAGAAATGCTTTTTTTGCAGCTTACTCATCCAATCCCCTTTTGACGGTTTGCAGTTGATTCAGCTGTAAAAATTGCGATGATACCGTGTAGGGGTATGACGTCCATTATCTGGAGGATGCGCATTCTTTGATGACAAGAGATGCAAATTTTTCTCCGATACCATCAGCATTCTTCATTTCTTTTATAAGGTCAAAAATGCAAGAATTCCAATAACATTCATCTGTTCATAATCATCATCATCATCGCCATCATCTCATTCTTCAGGAAGAGCAATTAGAAGACGATATTTCGTCTTCAAGGAAACAAAAGTAGACATTAGCTGTGAATTTGGTGGGCCGGTTGTCTTATATTCGTTCCATAGGGATCACCGGTTTCTACTCACGTTATGACGATTTGTGCACGATCCGCGCTCTTTTCACTCAAACAGTGCATTCAAACAAGCATGTATTGGAAAGTTGAGCCTTTTTTTCAAACCTGAAGTGATAAAATTAGTTTTTATTAATGTATGAAGGACTGCGAGAACATTCCGGTTGATACATTAGCTGATCCTCCCATTCATTCCCCCTCTCCCCTTGACAAATTAAACAGGAACTCCGATTCGCCGACTTTAGGGAGATGCTCTACACACCCAAAAAGCATGAAGAAGCTGGCAATTATCATTTGAGTCGCTTTTGTTTATTTTAGGAAGAAGGACTCATCCATTTGTTCAGAGAATCATCCAGTCTTTCGGTGGATCGTTTGGGCTTTTTCGACCGACAGGTCTCGGCAGCGAGACGCCTTTGACAGCCTATTGAAAATGCCCTTTCAAGAAGACGCTTTTCACTATTCTGAAAGTTTCAGAAAGTATTCCTCTCAAAAAAACAATGTAGTGGTGGATGATAGAATGAAACCTCCGATGCGTAATGTGCACCCCCCGCCAAGTCGCCTTTATTTAAACAAACTCGGTGGTAAGGGCATGGAGCAAGTTCGGCTTGATTTCATGAAACAGAAGTTGTTGACAAACATTGTTTGGAGATTCGAAAGCAGATGACCGAAGTGGTTCGCCCTGTTTCCTCCACGACCCGTCACAATGATTTGCAAATTTCGGGGAGTCTTTAAGAATGTCTGCGGTGTTCTGCTGGTGAGGTGCCACCCATTGCAGTGTCAAAGAAAATTTCCTCCAATTTCTGAGTTCCGTGAAAAAAAGTGGCGATTGAACTTGATTGACGCGACTTGAACCTGTCTGAATCACGAAACCTTACAGTGGCGATTTCATAAATGTGGAGGCCTCCCAAAATGTGGTCAACCACGGCGATAGGCTTCAAAGGCGCACACCGCATCATTCTCACAGAACTATCTCCTGGTCAACTGTTTGCTTACTACTGTCTCCTCTACTCCGTCTACTTTCTGCCCCACCGTTGTGAGGTATACGAGGGAGATTTCTTCTGTTGAAGCTGTTATAGGTATTAGTCCGGTGAAGTGGAGGCAGATTCTGCTCTTAAGAGACAGCACAATACCTTCTATCGACACACGGACTGCCTTCATTGTAGAGAATCGGCCGATTAAGTGCGGTACGAAGTCAGTCCATTCCCCGCCTACATTGCAGTTCTCCTGGGACAGCGGAATTGTGGAGAGGCATCAGTGGTGTTGAGATTACATGTCTTCTCACATTCAGGCGATCTTTCAAGCACTGATCACGTAGGAGCGTCGAAGACGATAGTTTAACTGTGTATTTACCAACGCGGTCACTTCAGCCTCTGTGGATTGTACTCCTACTCTGCGGCGGGACTTGTGGATCAGACTGATGACTTCTCGCCTCTCCTGGGCGGATAGGAGCGCTAGGTAAGTGTAAAAATCCCGTTTTGAGTTTATCAAGACAAGCAAAAATTGTATCTGTCACTTTTTTATCCCTAACACCCTTGAAATATCTAAAAATATATTCTTAAGGCTTACTTCCCCTTGACTTCCTCGATTCAGGAGCACCATCAGTAGGTTTCTCACAGCCAAAATAGGTACATTTCTGGACGCTCCTACCTGTCAAATTTGCGAGTTATTGCCTACGACCGAAAAAACTAGCTAGTCCCCTTGATAATTGGCACAAATTAGAGAGAGATGAGGTAATATCTACCGTGTAACCTAAAGCTAGCCAATGTGAAGTACAGGATTGTCTTTAAGGCTGGAAACTTTCTTCCACTTCACTCAACGCCTACTTCGGGGTGTTCCTGGTAGAGAGATTAACTAGATATTGGCCAGCACTGCTGACTGACCATCATCTAGTGGACTGTTCTGAAGGTAGTTCACCACACACGTACACTCAAACACAGCGTGTATGACTTTGGAGGGCTCGACTGGGGACAACCAAGCAATCAACCAGCGACCGCTTAACCATTCCACCATGAAAGCAGCTTCTCGTCACAGTTCTGTCAGTAAGGGTTCTGTGGCATTGGAATTGAGTCAATATCACATCAGGTAGACATTTCAGATTACCGTCCTGACAGCCTGCCAAAATCAAATCACCAGAGCGAGATTTGTGGAGAATAAAGCGGACTTTTTTGACCTCCTGATCATTAACACAGAATTTCCTTTCCAAGGGCCTGAAATGGGTATTCAACCGAACTTTCTGTGTATCATCACCAAGTTTTGGAGTGAAGAGTCATAACTGACCCTTTTAGTTTATTATACATACATCATATGTCCTTAAATCTCAATCTAGGTCTAATAGGTGGAATTGTGAAAGTTCCCAGCTCAAGGTTATTATTAAACTGCTGACTTTGCCTTGGTAGAGAGGGTGAGTTCAAGAGGATGTGCGTAGCCGTTGTGTAGGTGTGAATCTTTGGAAGAGCCTCTGGGACCGCCAACACGTCTAGAGGCCCCACTACATTTTCCTTGGACTCAGGAGGCAGGATGGAGGAGAAGTGATATTCTGGTTCCATAACAACACTGGTCTGGGAAAGATTGATAACATCGCTAAACTTTTCGTGACCTTGATGGGTGTTCTGATGGTAAAGAGACTCAGAGTTGGCGTTTGAATCTTGAAGCCGATGGCATTGTTTAGCATAGGTGCTTTTAAGCCTAAGAAGTGCCACCACCATAAGCAGACAAGCGACTGATAAACCGACGAAGAGAACAGAGAGGATCCATACTACCAGAAGGAGAGAGGTTTTCTCTGTAGATGATGATGAGGGGGAGGAGAGGGAGGAAGAGGGAGTGACAACACTTCCATTAGTGAATATATTGCCTTTGGAGTGGGGAAAGGTGACACTGGATCTTGGTCTTCCATAAGGCAGTTGACATACAAATTTCACCGTCCGCCACCGAAACACCTCTGAAATTCGAAATGGAAAAATACTTTACTATCAGCTCCTGAGATTTTTGCGTCCCTAAAATTGAATAGGAACTTTTGCCTTCAGTCGAGGTTTCCTCTATGAAAAAAAAGTTTTCTTGCTAATCAGATATTTCGCTAATTTTTTTATTTTAAAGTCCACGGTTTAGTCAGCTAAAATTGCGGAACATTAGTAGTGGCCACCTAATTCCATTTTCCATTTTTCTCACTGGAGTTTTAGTACCAGCGCAGTGATTCCACCCAGACATTGGTGGCTGGTTATCGAACATTAAATCAAGGGATTCGTGCATTCAACATCATGCCCCACCATACAAAACTCAGAAGAGGATAATCAAACACTCCCTTGGTTGTTCTATATTCTAATTCGCCTGACTTTTAAATCTCTTGTACCGTAACTTTTGCGACATCGTTCAGTGAACGCAAGCACGTCCACAGCATTAAGATCCAACACATTTTTATCTTTCTTTCCTAGGGAGAGATAGGTCAAATGTCATCAAACGAAGGCTCAAAGGGAGGTAAGATCGACTTCCGGTAACCACTTGCAACAGACGCGGAATTGGTTCTGTCAACTGCCCAACCAGCTTAACCAGTGAGAACGGGAGCAGAGCATGGGGGCACGGGTGATCCCATTCCTTCATATTTATACTGTTTTCAATCGGCCTTGACCTCAGTGTTATCATTAGCATAGCTAAAGCCTATTTCTAGATGATAGTGGCCAATCAGAGGAGCTGAACGGTATCGCATGTTTCGAAGGCCTGCAATGTGATTTAGGTTTCCGCACTCATACATAGATCTTATTCCGTCCTCAAGGGTAAGTTCATCAACAAAAGCAGCACTATTCATCAGTAGCGGATGGGGTTATCACTTTAGAAGAATTGTACTTACTAATTGTTTGCCAAAATAATTTACTAAATGCATAATTCTAACCAACTTACGGGTAGCAAATGCATCCGCGTCCCTTTCTATAGACAAGTACTTGGCAATAGCAACTCCTTCTTTGTCATAAAAGCTAGGACGCAAAAAAAAATTACAAATCAAAAAATACCGTCAAAGTACCTACACATTCGCCAATCAATTGATTCTGCAATTACCGATCGTTGCGCGGGGAATCGATCAATCGCTTAGTTGTTAAGACGCCAGGAAAAATTCGGTTAAACAAACCATTTGGTAATAGTGATATTACGACTAAATAAATACGTAGAAATAATGAACGGTTATGCGACTGAAAAGGAAATAATAAATTAAGGGGCTGACTAATTGAGCAACTTAGTAAAAACTAGAAAGACTCAGGTAATGATTTAGTTAACATTTACGACTTTTAATTCTACATCACTATAGCAACAACTTCTACGAGGTTTTTTCTGGACAAAGGACTCAAAGTCAGGTTGGTGTGTAGTTTGCATACAAAATTGACAGCATTTAGCCCTCTAAGCTAAGAAAAAATCCCCTTCCCAAGAAAGGACCATTAAACTTTTTCTATTTTTGGGAACAAACTTAAACTGAATATTTGAAGGTGGTGGTACCTGGCAGCGAAGCACGCCTTCATGTCGACGACTGCCAAACGATGACGATCAGAAATGACCACTTCACCGGAAGACGCAAATTCCATTTGCACGTGAGAAGAGGTAAAAGAAGGCGAGAAGTGAATGAAAAAGAGTGCTTCAACGCCACCGGATATGAGAAGGTTTTTCAGATTTGATGCCACGGACTCAACATTGTCTTCCAATTCATGCTCGTAGAAAAGACCACGTTTTGTTACCAGAAACACTATCAGTTGACAAGTTTCTAGTGAGGTAAAAGGTGAGAAGAAGCAGTAAAAAATTGTGTTAAAAAAAGGCCGATACAACTTAATTGATTGCAGTCCCTTGAAAAAGGATAAAATAACCCAATTAGTACAGAATTTCGGAGTTTTTGAACACGACTTTGAATTTAAAAACAATTTATGTTTTTATGCTACAAAATTGCCTCGTTGAATTCCTTAACTTATCTTTTTTGGGGCATGAAGAATCGACCATAAATACGAGATTAGGCGGAGCAAAGGTGATTAGCATGATCACTCCACTATAAATTACCAAGGGAATTTCTTCCTTAACCACGGTTAACAGATTCTGAGGAAAAAGGGGATAAACTACGAAGGCTGGACGACTTCTCGCTTCTCACACAGTGTCGGTTTACGTTGATGGATGTGGCTCGCGACTGTCTGCTTTATGCGCAGACTCGCTGCAGCCTGAGAAAATGTTGGTGTTTTAAGGCGAGATCCTGGGGGTTCCCAATTATGTAGATAATTAACCGAGCATTCCAGAACGGTCGCGTTCAGAAAGACTTCTAATGCGCTAATAAATTCCATAGATTTAAAGTCAAGACCGATCCTTCACATTCTGCAGTGGCTTCGGCAGTCAGCCAGCACTTGGGATGGACTGCTCGCTCATTAATACTCGTCAGGAAATGGAGAATTCCATGTTGAGACCTGGACAATTGAACTCGCCACATTTGTTGTCTAACTTTCCTCAAGAGTGCGGTTTGCGGAGTAGGCGAGCATACTGTTCAGAAATGTGCTAGCATTTAGAAAGACCAGGTAGTGTTTTTTTATTCGGAAGAAAAACGCATCGTCATTGATTAAAACAACTCGAAATTGACTTCTCGGGAGAATTCAGTAATGTTTAAAGCAACTGATGAAACCTGTCAATTACCCTACATGAGGGAGAAGTTTAAAAGGTAAACAAATAGTCGCGGCATGTACAAAAACTACCTTACTTATTCTTTGTATCTTGATGACTGACATGGACTGGGAAATACCAGAAAAACAAAATTATCACCGGTTGTTTTACTGTCCCATTCTCTCGAGGCACACTGCTCCAACATCTAAAATTTTTCTTCTAAATTCCAAGAGCAAAACAGTTCCTAAAGGTGCCGTTCAGAAGTGGAAAACTTTCATCCACTTATGATGTGCAAAGTATTGCTCCCTAAAGATACTTTAAAGAAGGAAACCTTAGCAGGGTGAAGTAGATGAGATACTACTCATTTAAAATATAAGCGGCCGTAACTCTAGAGGTTAAAAAGCTTGGTCTAGTCATCTCCAGCTCTCTCTCCCTCTCTCTATCACACACACACACACACACACACACATTTTCCACGGTTACACTTCGCATCTGAGTGTCGAGGGTGAAAATCAAGATAAGACTATGATCATCACTTGGAGAGCCTTGAACAGGAGAAAGAGGATGAAGTAGGGCGAGACAGTGTCCCCTCCTCCACTCCCAGCCCAAGGTGTGGGTGTAAAATCCTGATTAATTCTAAGGCCACACTTCATGGGAATCTTCCAGATCTGCAACAGGTAAACAATTCTATCCATAGTCGACCTAAAAATCGACTAGTCTTGAATGAACATTGTACTCCGTGTAAGAGGCCTGCTGCGAGTAGGAAGTGGATGAATTTGTTGGCTTAACGCTGGACTACATATGGCATTTCTCCCTGACACTTAGCCAGAAAAAACAGGAAAACCAACAAATTAACCCTTTTATGAAATTTGTCCTTATCTCTTGTTTATGTATGTGTCAACAAGCTGATTTATCACTCTGGGTAAAAACTACCAAAAGTTCTCGAGAAATTAATCTTCCTTATGAGGACTAGAGATCTTTGACAGACGTGCCCCACTTTTTGCTGACTTCACATGAGAAGTATTTCAGGTGAGGAGCTTTTGCCACCTCGTAATTAAGGCAAATTTCTTTCTCAGCTCAAATCAGACAGGCTCGAATCACATCCATCAGGTCCGACCGTCATTTAAGTTTACGAGGATGCAGTAGACGTGCTGATCGACTGACTGATCTCTATGCTTAACAACGCCCTCAGGGATAACTAGGTGGTCAAACATTTGATTTGGATCCTTCTTTCAACACAAACTCGTTGGTAATGGATGGGTTCGACTGACCTGTTAGAAGATAGAGCACACAAATTTCACGACCCTGCATGAGTTTGCGTCTAGGCGAGACGGGCGACCTCTTCACGGTGTCTACGAGCATGGCAACGAAGCGATCTTTGGTCTGGAGAAGGGCAATCGCTTCACCGCCATCAGCTGGCATCCAGGGTTGCTGGAGGTATACCCCCTTAATGAGGGCATGGTTGTCCGATTGTTTGCATTGCTGTGTTAAGGAATAAAAGGGGTAGTCAGTAATTCTGGAGGTTTAAGCTAGCCTCGAGACCCTGAGGGATTTCAACAAGTTGGATGAACTGCTATGCCATTTCAATCTCCAGCAGCTGTACTTCAATTCTGTGAAATGGACAACTACCTTTCAAAACATTGAGAAAGGCAACTTGTGTGGCGCGTGATGTGGCGGGCACTTCAATTTTCACCTGTTTTAGCTTCACTCTGCGGCATGGATTTCGGGCCACAAAGATAGCCCCTTGGCTCTTCCGGAAGGATCAAACGCTACAATACTACTAACACGGTATTTCATCGACTCAAAATCAGTTCGAATAAAAGCAGAATACGGAATTTAAAGCTTGTTTGACTTCACCGCTTAATATGGCTCTTTGCCCGATCTCGTGGGTTTTTCTCCAAGGAAAACGGTGTCAAGTTTCTAAAGAAAGTGACTAAGGAGGAGGAAGGAATGGGACTGACGTAACGACAGTGAAGAGCTATGCGAATATGAGACAATTACAATAAATTTGGACAAAAGGTCTGAGGAAAATAACTGTATACCTGCTTCAATGGTCGGTACTTTTTAAACTGATAGGATGCGGCGCTTCAAGAAACTCAAAAATAGCTTCTTGTTGGATTTGACCGTAAATGTTTGAGTCCAACTAACTCACAGTGTCAGGTAACCCAAGAAGTTTGTGGAGTTTTTTTTTTAGTACACGTCCACCGATGTGGTATCACTGAATGTCAGTCAAAGCTGATGGTGGTTCAAGCCTGTATGACATAGTAAAGGAGTTAAATTCGGTTCTAGAAGCTCCAGAGGCTTCTCCGCGGTGAGAGAACTAACCGACTGTCTTACCAGCTCTCCATTTACTCTCCGCTATTATCCCAAACAATTTATTTAAAACCTTCTTCATACCTCTGGCAGACTTAACCCCTCATCCGCAGAGGACTGATTCTTGCTTTGAGCCTGAGATCTAGCTACTCGATGTGAAGGTATGCAAACGATACCCTTGAACCGACGGATAGAACGGCTTGTCCTTGCAAGACATAGCAAGTCCTTATACCGTAATACAGCCAAAATTTTCCTTGAAATAATTGCTACACCACACCATCTTCGATATCTCCCTAACGATGTTGATTACCTTCTCCTTACATTAGATAGCAGGGCAGATGGAGCATACAGAATTGAAAAATAAAATTTGGCAAATAAAACCTTGGCTTCTTGAGAACGGTGCTGCTGAAAGGCTCGCTCTTGTCAACTAGGTCATGAGTGTCACCCATGAAGTTGCGAGATGATTTGACGTTTGGCTCACGTGAATTTTGCCACATGAGCTTTCCCGGATTAACCGATGGTATCCCATCCCGTTGCCATGACGTCCTGTCCACTTCTTTAGTTGTATTGCTTCTTCATTACCAACATCGTTTTTAGAATGTGATGAGTATCATTGACTGGATATCACACCTCATCAAGAGAGGACTTCCAACCCGCAGCAACATTTCAAAATCCTACCGATCCCTAATTCCACGGAATGAATAACTGAGGAATCTACAAGCAAAAATGATGGAGAGGGGGAGGGTGGACCTCCTTACACCTCCTCTTTTTTTGCATTGCCTCTGAATGTACCATCAGTGCTCCCGTCACTCAAGCCTCACAAGCTGAATAATGATGGTGGAAGGAGAAGACTGATAACACGGATGAAGAAGAAAACCACCTAACCACGCGGGTTCTTCTGCTTCATGATATCAGACAACAAATTATTGTTATGGTCTAGCAATTGTGCCTGCTGTCATCCAGATCCAATGAATACTGGCAATAAAACTTCGTTCCTGTCGTCGGCATTAATTTGGGAAATGCAATCCAGGAGTAGATTAAATAAAGCAACGCAAAACAAGGGCTTCCTAAGAAATACCAAAATCCTATACTGATGTCAGTCAACTTAACCCACAAAGATTGTCCAAATTAGAGAACAGAAATGTATGGAGGTTGATGACGCATATACTACTTATATACGACGGCAATTCAACTGCGCTGGCAAATGGGTCTTCGTGGTTTGTTCTCCAGCCTGGTACAGTAGTTTTATAGCCCTTTTCAAAGTCTTTGCTCCTAGGTGCGTTAGTAATCCAGCCTATTTCACTCTGGCATGACTAGTGACGACTTCCGGAAAGAAGCCGAACGCTGCAATGGTGGCAACGACAGATGAATCGGATCCCGAAATTTGTTATCTGGCTATCAAATTTAAATTTTTAATCCTCGAGGTGAAAATGACCTCAAAGGGGTCTACAAACTGACCAACTTCATATTTTACATCATTTCGTTGTTTTAAGGCAAGTTTTGCCCTGACATAACTACCCATAGGGATACCCACCCAACACGGTCTACCTTGCAGTGGGCGCTACATTTAGGGGTGCCGACTAGATCTAGGGGATAAACGGGAGCGGATGCAGACGCACAAATATCGCTTTGAATCCTGTCTCGCAGTTGGCTGCATTTCACACAGGGGCTCCTCAATTCATAGTATAAGGTGAACACTCGGAATCAACGTCAGGAGGTGTCGTTTGCTGACTACTGCGGGAGCTCTTCTGTTCCCACGGTTTTGTACATTTGTCCAGTGAGTAGCCCATAAGCTGGGTCCATAACCTCCCAGTCCTTTCAACACGATAGTAGAAGAGCTTTCTCCACTCTTTCAATGCCTTGTTAAGATTTGGGGTAAGGCTTGGAGCACCATGGAAAAACTGCTACTTGTGTAACTATCAAGCATATTTTACACCTCCTTAAGATGGGGATTTTTCGAGTCACTTAAGAAAAGGAATTGCACGCAAAAGATATTTGAGATTTATTGCCAAAGAGATAAAAAAAACAGGTGAGTAAAGCAATCAAAATGAAGCAGCAGAATCATGTCTACTTATAGATGGATGCTGGGATTTAAGTAGTACTTTTGAAACCCTAACCTAGATGTTTATTTTATAGTCGATCTCACAAATTTACAGTATATGTCCACCTGATATTTCTTTTTGGTGATAGGCCTGTAGATTGCTCCAACCTCGTGATTGAGCAGATGGCACTGATCTCCAGGGTGGTGACAAGCACAACCTCCCCCCTTAACCCCTAACTCTTTGACAATTTGTAAAACCCGTGAACTACACAAATATAAAATGTTCTCCAATCAACCTTCTAGATCCAAAGGTTTGAGGTCGAAGGGTGGGGGAGAGGAACAGAGGCAATATGACAGAATGTCAAGCTCTGAGTTGCGCTCGTGTCATCCCAATCTGGAGCTCTTTATCCCTTCATCAATCCGACTGAATAATTTTCTACTTTTTCCCCACATACCAAAAAAGGTCCAAATAACTCTAAGTTATTATATGGTTAAAGAAATTCCCCCTGTTTTATCCGCCAAAGAGGTTTATTGGGAAAAAAATGGCGGTTCGAAAATAAAGAGCTTTTTCTCCTCAAATTGAAGATTAATTAATGCAAAAAAATCAAAAATGTCTAGGAGGGGTATTGAGAGATTCTTAAAAACAACAAATTATTTCCGTTTTATTTCTAAAAAAGAAGAATAATTTGCCCTGATACACCCCCACAAGTCGGTAGTTTTTGCCCCCCACCCTCCATCAACTAGTTAACTTGACAAGTGAATAATTTGGTCTACTATCTTGACAACTTAACTCTTCTCCGTCTCCAACTAAAAAAAAGAAGAGTATGTTATTCCTAATGGTCGTGAATGAGTAAAAAGGCGGAATGTTTTTTTTGGAAATTCATATCACATCCCCGGAATTCCACCGTGCCACCTCGTACCGACGGATTGACGCGCATCTGTGTTTTACTCTAGGCCCGCAGACAACCGCCTTCACTTGACATGGCCTTAACGGCGAGGTGTACTGAGAACTGCAAGTGTACATTTGTTGGGATACACCCTCATAGTTGAACAGACGGTACCATATTCCGAGACGGCGGTCAACCACTAATTCGCCCACCACCCTCGCCAATAAAATTTTTCATACATGCTAATTTTTTCGACCCAGGGAGCTGAAACCGCACGTGAAAGAGGACCTATTACACTGGTGACAGCATCAAACATTCGATCATCTTTGATTTCGAGAAAAACGAAAAGGATATAATGGAGGCTACATCCCTACGGGACTAAACAAGCAAACCGTATAAGGGTACGCAGTTTCAATTAGGCTAACCCTCCACACTGCAGAATCGACTATCCGTACAAAAATTTGCTATTTTATTCATCTTCCCCCACAAAATTCCCCCAGCCTTGTAATTATGTCTGTAAATCTACCTCATCGAAGGAAACGTCTGCAGCATCATCGTGGCATTAGCAGGTAATACAAAAGTTCACAATATTTAGATTGGAGGCACTGGAAGGAGAGGTTTAGATAGAATTGTGGCGATAAAGTTCATTGAGAACGCTTTAAAAAGGGCTGGAAAGGAAGAAAAAATGGGAGAAAGGGAGCGAGAGGGCACACGTGTGGTGGTGGCTTTGTTTCCGGAGGGTGTTTATCGGCTTGCTGATCTGTGGGAATGTCCCAGGCTCTTATGGCGACAAATTCCTCTTTTCTTTTTTAAAGACTCAAAAACAAAACATATTTTCCCCCTTCTTTTCAGTTTCTATGATCGTGAAATTTGGGCGTTATGTAAAGTTTGCAATTTGATATTTAAGTCTATTCCGTTGAAATTTCCACCTCTCGTTTAAACGGATTTCAGCGCTATGGAGAAAAAAATGCCTCAAAACTTTTAATTAAGTGGGTAAATATGTTGTTGGAAAATGTGATTTTTCGCTGCTATCTAATGCTTATCAATCTCCGCGGTTTCTGTCACCACTTTGGTGGTGGTTTTTTACCTCCACCGATCATCCCATTCAACCACCCACCCCCTCCCTCGGTGGGAAAGTGACATATATTTACACACAAAACTTTGAAAAGCTGGGAGAAGGAGGGAATTCATCATGAATCGGTGAGAAGGCTTGAAACAGCCTTAACTCTTGGGACAGGTCTTAGATTCTCGGCTATTCGGAGCCTGGGCTTGCATTTTCCAACTACTTAGAGGTACCCCCAAATTTAAACTACTTGCCTGGAATTGAAGGAGGTGACATTCAAGAATTGTGTACACGAGGCTACAGTGTATAGCCCCTCATCTCTCTTTTTTCTCGCCTGCTTTGAATCGTAACAGGCAAAACGGAAGTTCGACCGGGAAAGTCACCGGCAGCGGTGCTTGAAGACTAGTCAACAATGAAAAAATATACGAATGTAGAACTTATTTTCATTTACGGCATTTTCCTTACCAAATGAGGTAGATGTAAGTCAAGTGCTGCATTCTTGCCCATACCGAATACAGTACTGGGCGTACTTGATATCAATTAAGTCAAACCCGTTATTGCGAAAAAAACGTTCTGCGATTTGTTAAAAGAAGAGCTGAACAAGTGAGAGGCATCCGGATAGACTGTCCATTACACGCATATAGATTGCGGAAGGTATTTCCTAAGCCTCCACGAATGGGGCAAAAGACCTCAAAACCTAAAGCACCGCCTTTGAGTCGCTGTGAAGTCAAGGTCAAGACCGAGAGCAATCAAACTACCATAAATAGGCGAGAAGGGAACCAAATCAGTCAGCAGTTGATTCCTCAATCTCCGTGTTCCTCCTGTTAGCTCATCACGCCTCGAGAAATAGAAACCTTCGTCGCCAGACGCAATTTTACGCTCACGCGCAAATATTTAATAGGGCCAGCTAATGTCCGAACTGCGAATTAGGTTGAAACTGAAGATTCAGAAGGCCAATAGTTAAAATTTTACCTGATTCCTTATCCTCGGGGAAGGAGAGGGAAAACGGTCTTGCGTACTTTTCGATGTCGTGTTGGATTTACTCAGGCTCAACACCTCTCTGGTAGAAAAACTATGCACTTCCTCTGACATCTGGAAGGCAGAAGAAAATCTCTCGCTGCACACTGCATGCCTTTCCAATAATGGGTATAGAATAAGTAAGGCTTACTACTGGAAGGATGCAAATATTTCAGAGGAATACCTACTTTTCTTGCTTAATTAGACCAGCTATGCCCTCTCCTCTCCTGATGGAAAAGCAGATAGACAGACAACTCAAGGAGTTGCCTTTATCGCTCCACTTCACTCCACTGCTCTGTCCATGCCAGGTTTGACAGGAAGGAAAGAAAGACGGAAAGGAGGAAGGAGGAATTCAGGGAGGCCTTAATCATTTTTGTGTGAGATAGGGATACGAAGACATATATTTTGTCCCTATGCAAAAATACGCAGACTGAGATAACACGTATGTGTATTTCTACGGCCAAGATTTTGTGGCATGCCGTAGTGTGGTGCAGGTGCTACGCTGTCTCGTGAGAGCAAAACCCACCAGCAATTCACCGACCCAATAGTCCTGACAGCTTTACCAGAAGAAACTGACCTCGTACACCCCACAATTGTATCGCACATAGTGGATGGATCAGATGGGACTTGAGCAAGCGAAAAGTGACACGTTAATTGTAAACAATGCTTGCGTTTGTGCCTTACTTCCACCTTCTCTGTACGAGAAACTTGGCGTGAGACACCTGACCCTTTAAAGCCGCATTCAATTCGACTGGTAGAGCTGACAACTCCAGTCATAGAGAGGAGAAAACACAATCTAGCGCTCGTATAGATAGATTGCCACCAATCTAATGATATATGGCTACGAACAAAGCTTGCCGAATGACAGAATTACTTGACACATCCTGCCAAAATGTACATGCCTCGTCTTGACGGGATATTAGAGGAAAAGAGCAGAAGAATATTCGTTTGTGTAGGGCGCGCCTGACTGCAAGGGCTCGCCACTTCGTTTACCGACCACCAACCCTTCTGTGCATTTGCTAACCACATCCTAACCTTACAGCGTTCCTACAAGCAACTCAAGGTACCAATTAGGTACCAGCGGTGGACTTTACAGGAGAGAAACATCGACTTCAGTTAGGTAAGTCTACGTTGTCTTTAGAAAACACTCCAATCCTGAGAGCTTTAGCACGACTTGAATGATAAAGTCCACATTCCACGTGTTCTAATGAGGCAGTAGACTAAACGCGCATCCGAGGGGCAGCTAGCATGAAAATGGGTGGCAAGGAGGTAGCTATTCCATCACATCGCATTTGGACTCTGAAGGGCTTTCAATCTAGAGCACAAAGTCGTCTCAAGTCTTACAATACAGACCATCGAGTACGGGAGTCTGGAGTGACCACGTTGGACTCCATGAAGGGCAATTTTTATTACTGTCTCCGGTACAAGCAGTCAGCAGGCCAAACTTTTTCAAGTGTTTACTTACCTGCAATGAATCAAGTTGCTCTGCGCTGCCATTAAGCCTCAAGAAACGCAACGACTCTTCCACAGCACCACCAACCGTGCGATTGGTTTCAAGTAACTTTCTCACAGGTTCATTCCGCATCTGAACAGCTAATGGCGCCTGTGTTACCATTCTACTTAAATCAGAGGCGCGAAAGATACACAACGCCACCGGTGATCCCATCAGCCGCAGAGACTGTTGAAATAGCTGTGACGGTGATGAAGTTTCAGTCGAGGCGAACAGTCCCACGTAAAAGAGGTCCTTGTCGGGTCCAACGAAACTGTCACTCGTGACAATGCGGTCAAATGTTACGAGTGAATCGGTTTCCTGGTCTCTATGAGAAATATATATACATATATATATGAAATCTGGTCACTGAAAGTTTATGATCATTCCACGGCTACCCACATATAGTACAGAAAGCAATCACCAACGTGTCACTTTTTAATCCACTCTGCACTTACCATCAGGGGTAATTTGATCACCGTGCCCAAAATTGCATGCCAGATTGGGAAGAGACGGGAGGAGGGAGTAGCGGGGTAGAATTGTGGGAGAGGAGGGAGGTGGGAGGCAAGGGGATAAGTGAAATATACTGATTTCTCCGATCATTTCTTGTCCACTGACAAGGGGAAAACGTGCGCACTAGAGGAATTTCATTCCTTTTTGGGGCAAGTGAAGATGAAACAAAGTGCTTAAATTTTACTCTTGGGAAATTATCACTGTGACGCAGAAAGGTGGGGAAATATGCAGAGAAATAAGGTAAAATACTAGCCAAAATTGGAGAAGAATTGCTGACTTTCTTTTGTTTTGGAATTCCCACATCACTTTTAAAAGGGTGCAGAGGATAGGACACCAAGGCCTGGAATAGAATTTATATAATTTTACATCTTTGAAATGCCAGTTAACAATCGTCTAGTAGCTCATAGATGATGTCCCACACCTCCTCCTGAGTCCTCATATCATACTTCTTCCGCAATGGCAAGACTTGTGGTGCTGCGTCGCTAGCAGCGACAAGTAGATCCAATCCAAAAAGGCGATTTCAGCAGAAGAGAGGCATATAAGGCGGAAGACACGCCACCTAAAGACTAAAACGGAGACACTGTAACCTTTTGTTTAGCAACTTAACGGCTGAAAACCTCTACCGTGGAACTGTCTACGACAAGTAAAACCTCCTCCCAGGACCTGCCAGTTGAATGGAAACCAAAGAGAGGACAGATAGGTCCTTCAACGAAGACAAAGTGACAAGGAGGAAAATTAGCGAGCTCTTCCACATGGGGGCTGGACTCACTGTTGAGCAGCGTCCAGCCTTGAGTGGTACAAACTCAGGAGACAAAGTTATCTAAAGGGGAAGTTCACGAATTGGATGAAACCTTGGACATACAGTGGAATCGAACCGATGGTTCATTGACACTAGAATCAATTATCTCACCACTTAATGACTGTCTTTCTTAGAGGGTTAACCATCTTCAAAGCACCGACGCAGAAGGCTGGCGAAGGGACGAATCAAAGGGAACATCATGGTGCTTTCTTGCGCTAGAAAAAAGTTGTGCATTTTTTGATGCCGTATCGGGGTTACTAGGGTTCATCAATTGCCTAACTGATAGAAGGAAATCTGCACCTTCTGTGCTATTTTGCAGGCAGAAGTAAACACCTACCTGCGTACTCTCCGCATGCCTTTCCACTGGTGGCCATAGAACACGTCAGGCCGACTTCTGGAAAGACGTAAATAATGCAGAGTAACGCCTACATTTCTTGTCCAATTAGACCAGCTGTGTCCTCTTCTCTGTTGGTGGTAAGGCAAACAAATAGATAGACAACTTGAGAGGTTGTCTTTACCGCTCCGTTTGCTCCTCTGTCAGTGCCCGGTTTGACAGGAACGAAGGAAGAAGGAAAGCAAGGAGGCCTTCATCATTCGTGTGCGACAAAGAGAGAGAATTATATAAATTCCACCTCTCTCTGCCCATACACATATCCACCTCAAGTAGGTGAAAATACGCAGGTTAAGACAACGCATATGCATATTTCTACGAGCAAAATTTTGTGGTATGCGGTATGTGGGTGCTGGGCTGCCTTGTCAAAACAGAACCTTCTGTTTCCCATCCCAATGATTCCGACACTTTCAAGGAAAAAATTCAGCTCGTGAACCTCAAAACCATCTCGTATGAAGTAGATTAGTCTTGACTATCACTGTTAAGCTTTAACATCTGGACAGTCCTAACTGTCTACTGTAATAGTCGAGTATAATCGCGAGAGGGTGATGGCATAACATGTCACTCCCGCAGTTTATAACCCCTCTCCCGAATGTGATTCCTCCCTGTGTCGCCTACACTCTCCCTTTGCGTATACCTGTAGGTCGACTGCCTGCCTCCTAAATATTATGGCCTATTATGACGCGGAGGAAGACCAGGGGGGCCAATGGAGAACTCAAGAAATCAAGAACTCCCCCACTATATTGGACAATAGTGTCATTAATTAAAGAGACGGGTGTTTATGCAAAAGAGTGAAAAGCTCTCTCGTGGTGAGCTCCCTCTTCCTCCTCCAAAAAACTGTAAACATTTGCAGAATGCCCCATATTGCACACTATGAGGTGTCTTTCTTCAGAAAATCTTGACCTGGAGATTAGAAAATGCAGATAAAAGGAAAAAATAACGACAGTTTCACAAATGAATGGGTTAATTTATTCAAATTCTGGCACATTTCCTATTTAATTCCGGAGATCTGTTGGGGAAAAGGTGTGTTGTTTGGAGAAAGGGGCACTGCAGTTAAAAAGCTTCCAATACTGCTTTTGTTCTCCAATTTGCTTTGAATGGAAACGCGCAGCCCTGTTGGGAACTGTTATTTACGGAAAAAAGGGGGCTAAAAGTGTTTTTGTTGCTTCCTGGGGCATTCGATATTCGCCTGTAGTCGGTAATACATTATTACTTATGCTTGAGCAAAAAGGCGATAAAAGTCACGAGAAAAAAAATTCCCTTCCTAAAAAATAACAATTCTTTCAGCAAAAAAAAATGACTAATTCGCGGGGAAAGAAGTCAAGGCGAGGAGGTTTTGACAGAGGGAGTTAGCAACGAGCACGATTAGCGATTTCTAGGCCAATTCCGCCTTTTTCTGTGATAAACGACTCTGCTCCTTAAAGTCTTTTAACTTCTGCTAACGGCCAACCAAGCCCTTGGAGGGCGTAAATTATACCATTCAGGAAGCTCCAGGCCAGGGTCACCAAGACCAAGAGCCTTCATTTTGGTGGGTAGACATCAAACCCAAACACTGAGGCAGGAATGCAAACTTTGGTGGATGGCTAAAGAATTCGCGGAGTCCATGTCCGAGAGACTCCCTCGTTGGGCTTCTCGCATCCCGTCTACTGTTTGGAGGCGCACACGCACGCACACACGTGGGACGGACCGTGCGGTCACGACATCACCACCATCCTGACAACCAGTCCAGCCGCCCCGGACTGTGAATGACTCGCACACACAGCCATGACCCAGACACACCCCCGCATGTTGTGGGCCATGGAAGTTACTGGTATATCAGGTTAAAAAGGGTGCGCCATGGAACTGTGGACGGCATTTGTATAAGGACACCTCTACCATAGCCTCAATAGCTGAAATTAACAACTAAGCAGTATTGGTAGAAGATCGACGTTCCAAGTTCCACAAAGAAATCAGCGTGAAGAATTCCATTTGTTGGAAGGAAATAACTTTATGACAAATTTTATTGTATACGAGGCAAATTACCATCTTTGGGAAAAATAGTCGTAAGTATGAACTCTATGTCAAAAATTTGACTAGTTCAAAGAAATACCTTTTTTCACTTTGTGTAACAAACAAATATGGAATTGAAGGCTTTTTAAAAAAATAATGCCGTTTTATTTGGCAGATTCAGCATTCGTTACTTCACGGGTTGACAAGCAATCCACACCGATAGCTCCCGTTTAGTAACTTTTCAAACAATATGCCTTTTGAACAACTACTTCCTAATAAGAAAGTGGAGTAAATGAAAAGGAAAGTTACCTGATGTTGTGAATTATGTAATGTTGACTTTACTCTCATTGAAAAAGCTTTAATTTTTTACCTGTTGCGTGTGTAGAGGGCGTGCGAGTTTCGAGAGGTTGGAAGTCTAATGCTACAAGCGAGTTTGGCTTTGAGGAGGGTGGTGAAGACGGCGAGTCCACTGTCTGGCATCTGGAAACCGTTGTCGTTGAGACAAAATCGTACGACCAGAGTTGACTGTGTCTGAAGGTGAATGGCGAGGTCAAAGTCCCCTCCCTTAAATGTGGTCGTCAAATTACAAATCAAAGAGAACTTCCAAAATTACATCCATCTTGCAGATGGCAGTTGATTAATCAATGCAGATGTAATCTTGTGATGACTGCGTTGACTTCTATAGAGGCGAAATTTGTTATAAGAATGAGCTAAAGAGCAACACTGATCAGTCTACAATTCACTTCTACCACGGTGACCAAGAGGCAAGCTCAAAATTACGCATAGACTGTGGTTTTTCAAGACCTTATTAAATTCATGTAATACTTTCCAATCCCTCCTCCTCCACCTCTGACATTAAACACTTAGAGTAAGTCCAAGAGAATGGTACGGTAATGCTTTTTGAGAACAAAAAACCTCTATTTTGCGTTACCAATTAAAAATAAATGGATGACAAGGCTTGCAAAAGAGAGAGGAAGACAGAGAAAGAAAGGGTGAGAGAGGGAGGAGTGTGTTTTACTGTGAATATGGACACGACAGGAATCCCTTTGTCAACATCGGCATCGGATTTAAGTCCTCTGTTAGAGGCATTTTTTAATGCACTCACAGAGCTGGTTTGACAGAAAACGAGGCTACTCCACTTTGCAAATAATGCATTGCAGGCAATTTGTCTGTCACTGCACTATCATCCCACGGGTGAGTTGAAAGTTGATTCGGTCTTTCGGTAGACTGCATTAAAATAATGTCTGAGGGGTTTTGTAGTCCCCTCTCTCTCCTTTTTTGCCTTTTAATTAAAGGGGACTGAACCGTACGCGCAATTTTTGCAGCTCAACCAAAAAAGGTATCCCTGCAATGGAGAGATATTTGCTCTTCAACCTCGGGGAGATATAAGACCGTGTCTTCCACATTACAGTTACGATGCTCATCATTGAGGCTTTATCACTATCTCGTAGGCGAATTTACTTTTGAATGCACCTCTCATTTTTTTATTTTTCAAGTATTCATCAGTCCATTCTTCTCTGAGGTAGATTTTAAATCCAGGGCGTTCGTTAGGACCGACTTGAAAGAGCGCTTGGATGAGGGGTAACCATATAGCGAGAAGGCGATTGGTTACAACTTTGAGGAGGACTCGATAGTCCACTTCAAAATACCTTTTGTAATTCGGTTCCTTTCGACAAGTAAACAACTGCGTCCCCATGCCACTACACGCACAAAACCACAAAGTATTATCTTGTGGCGGTGAAATGGTGCCCGCGAAGTGGTAATCTCAAAGCAGTAGTAACCAATTCACCCCTCACCCTGTTATCCACTTGTTAATCACAAAAAGATGAACAATAAAAAGATAGTTAGTGAAGCCTATTGTCACCCAGCGTTGATATCTGACACCTGATATATATTTGCCTGGCCTTTATGGCCTTCAAGGTCGCAATTTAATTGGTTCACCACTCAGTTTCACACATAACAGAGTTACCCCAGACTTGACGCATCTTTGAGCATTTTTGGGATCAGAGTAGTTGGAGGCCACCTATTGGTGCAGCACATTCTCCCGACCTCTCGACAATAAGTACAACAAGAAGTTTCCGTGGGCTTTAAGAAACCCGACTCAACTCGATCCCTAAAAGCCAACAAGCAAGATCTGATTGACCTTTAAAACGAGGCAGTTTATTAAGAAGTAAGGCCAAAAGCCACATCAATACTTCCATCCACTTGATATTCCTAATCATTACTTTATTACATGGGGAGCTTTAGTTAAATTTGGCGCCGTATTCTGTGTCTACCCTCGAGGCGATATCCTGGGTCTTTGTGTGCATGACCCGCATTTATCTTTTACAGACCTTATGAGGGAGACCAGATGGAAAAAAAGTTGTCGAAAGCGTTAATCTTCAAATCAATTGAGCATCCGGTGTGCAGTCATTGGAAAAGCGTTGAATACTAGCATCAGAGCTAACACAGACTAGGTAGACTGCTCAGATTACGCAAGCAGAGACGGTTTCCGAGGCCATAATTGCAAAATAAGCTTCTCTTGTGGCACTTTTATTTGTTTTATATGTCCTAATTTATTGCTAAGATTACGCTTAAATAGCCCAAAAAGATGTTGCTTTCAAATTCCTTCAATAAATTTGCCAACTCACCTCATACTTTCGCCATGGAGGTGAAAGAAAGTCATCTAGCGGGTTGTGGAATGACTGGGCACGGTTGAAAAAGAGATAATGATATGGACTGTGAAGGCGTTGATGTACTAAATCGAATTTCTGACTCCTGGGTAGTTGAAAGTTACGAGAGAAAAGCTGTACCCTCCACCAGTTGGGATTGAAGCCGGGTTGATGTAGAGCCGAGGAGTTCTGACTGTAGCCCCGACGTAGAATTAACAGTGGCAATTGACCGTCCTCTTCCCTTCTCTTTACAATCACCATAGCATCACCTAAAAGGAGAAACGAAAGCAGAAATCAAGAACTCAGGTTATTTTCTCGGGCAAAAGACTTCAAGCGGAATGTGATTTGGTGACGGGGAGGCGCCGTTGTATAGCCGGTCTACCACCACCA
>NW_020170408.1:451737-473772 GCF_000524195.1 Echinococcus granulosus | reverse complement strand
GGGGCAGGGGACAATTTTTCTAGTGGAAAAGGTGGGAAATAACACATTCATCCACCAGTACCCGCAATTTAGAGGGCTACTCCCTCTACAGAGTACCGAAACGTTGATTAAAAACAGGATGATAAAAACGGCAGATGTTAAGCCTTTTAAAAAAGTTTCTTTTTTGGTATAAAGTATGTGACCAACCCCTCACCCGTTGTCTTATATGCCACAAAAATATACTACTTATAGATCTAAAGCCGCTTGAAAACGTTTACTTACAATTTTGTGTAAGCGATCCCACCTAACATTTTCACACAGTACCAAAAAACCTATTGTTTGCTGGTAGAGGGAGGAGAATTTCTAAATCAGTGAAGAAAAGTGCCCAAATGACGACAACATGATTTGTCTTGATACCGAGTGTTTGTACTAATGCAAGGGAGGTTGCTGTACAGCGACATCAATTTGCTTGCTAGACAAAAAAGGAAGGAGGGAGGAAGAACTACAAGCAGGCAGGTGAAGTAGAGATGTAGGGGCTCACGTTCTAGGTAAATGGAAAGGCGAATGAGAGAAGGAATGAATGAAAAATCCATCAAGCAAAGTAATCGGTGGAAATAGGTCCTGCGAGATTTAGTGACATCTCGAATTGAAGGAAGAGAGCGAGCTATGATATAGGACGGTTGATTAGGTCAAATCGTGACCTCTAAGCTTTACAGACAATGCATTCAGTAAGGAGTGCCAAAGACGTGCCTCAGGACGCCTCCTCCATATGCTCTTAACACAGACGCCTGGTATTAGTAGCACCTAGAACATGAAACAGTTCAACATGAACGGACAGGTTTACGGACAGAAAACATCAGGCTCAGTACAGAAAGGAAACCATTCAAAAGGTCTTCGAGGGTTCAAGGAGCGTAGAGAAGCGTCGGTGAGGATCCCGGCTCACCATTGCAGCAGTCTCCTCTTCCTCTTAGGAGAACCCACACATCTTTGTATTTATAAAATGAAGTATTTGTGGGGAATTTTGACCTTAAACTGTACAAAGTTCCTTCAAGTTCCCCGTCTGCCTGCGGCCAACTACTTCATTTGCTAGCTCACAATTTAGAGACGAAAAAAGTTTTGGACTCGAGGTGAGTATATGTGCAATCCAAATGATAACATCACCATAACTCCTTTGTCAGGAACAAAAAAGGGACTAAACGGAAGAAATTCTCGTATCTCCTCTCGATCTGATTGTTCACCTTGAGTGAGGAAAAAAGATTCGGTGCAGTTCTTGGCGTAGCGCCCCTTGCAATAAAGTTGTTGTAAGATGAGCTAGTCTATCAGGACGGAGTTGTTCATCTTTTCGTCACTGGGGGAGGCCTGTTTTGAGGTTCCCCTCTCCAGGACCTTGGAAAGATATTCCACAGTTGGAGGTCTTGCTAACTCCCTTCTAATTTCTTGCTTTAAAGGTGGTCAATCAAGAGAGCAAATACATGGGAATGGAATCATCGCCAGAACTCAACCATTCATCTCCTTAGTGGACACATCGCGATGGTGTCCTTGGTCGCACTCGCCAATAGCAAAAATTCCGCCAGTCGGTTTTAGAAGCTGAGGTAGAGCCATTTCAAAGGCTAGAGGACAACCCTTCAATTGACTGACGCCCTACACTCAAACAAATGCTCTGCTCTTAATGATGAGGAAAGACAGGTCCCCTTTGTCATCTCCAACACGAATGACAAGTAATTCTTTTACACCTACATCAACTTTTAATGTTATGAAAGCAAAGCAAATAGATGCCACATACCATCAATCTGGACTTCTAAGACTAGGAATTTGCATTTTTACTTCTTGCACAAGAGCTGCTAAAACGGGCAGTCCTTTTGGAATTTGTGTGATGAGAAATGGTTCCAATTTTATAAGCCTAAGGAAACGACCACAAACGTGATTATTTCCAAATGGTCATCTCTATTCGGCCAAAGGCTTCTAAGGCGAGTACTCCTTCAACCGAACAAGCCGGGAAAGGGGACTGTTTACTTGCTGAAAGCCCATCAACAATGATGTTCGAGATCTACCTCCTCTACATGATGCAGTCTGAGGAATAGTGAAAACTTTCTCATTAAAGGGTGTTAGAAGGATTTAACAGGTAAATTGGGCGACTCCATACCCTGTCCACCTTACTTATGGACGAGAGAAAGTGGAATACTGCTTCACCTCATCCGCTCTACTTCTCAGGTTCTACTTTCTTAAGGTTCAAATGTGTGACTGTCACCGTCTCGGGGCATTTGATAATCACAGGACGGAGATCTTGGAAGCAAAGTGACAAGAGCACCCGTTGGTGCAAAGCTACTCACTTCCTGTTTGATTATCCCTAGGGTTTGAGAGTCATGAAGAAAGCTGGATAACAAAAGATCAGGGATAATTTGTGGGCGATTTAATTAATTGACAAAAGAAATATTGTTTAAATAAAATGGGCTTGCTACTGCAACCAGGGGACACCTCGATGACCCCCCTTAAGAGGGGTCAATTTTGGTGAGAAAAAACGATGCGTTGAGGTGAAGTGGAACACCTCTGCAAACGAGGTATTTGAAAAATCTTAATAGAGATAGGCAAAGTTATTTTTCATTCCAATATGTGGTAGTCGAGTAATTGGGAATCGATTGTGCATACTACTAAAATATTTTTTTATTAATCAGTGGTGCGAACCGGGAAATTTTTTTTCACCATACGACAAGCTGGTATACTCGATCGGCACAGGCATCAGTCTTTTTCACGAAAGCCTTTTAAAATGAACTTAAGAGTAATAATGGAGGCATTCATTGTCTTTAACTCATCATCCTGTGTCTTCAGCCAGATTTATTGGAAAGAGGTTGAAAGTAAAATAGTTCAATCGAGCCGATCGTGCAGTTCTATTCAAAGTTATAAACAGTGAAGAGTTGGAGCGAAAGCAGTTGTTTCCTATAGAGCTAACGCCCGGCTCTCAAGAACAGTGGAGAGAAAAAGCTCGCCTGAGATTAGAAGAATTTTATCCCTCATGCCCTGGCAATGATTTTAACGCTCTAGAAAACATTAAAAGCACTTTAATGGCAAGAAGATAGAAACAAAGGGCCTTATTATAGGATGGTGGTCAAAATTAAAATGTGACCTTTAAATTTCACTGACAGCTTACGAAGTAATGATTGACAGAGACTATTCCAGGTGTCCTTAACCATGACGTATGCCAACAGTATCACACTGCTGGCATGCAACTTTATAGATGTCAGTAGGGCGCCGACATAGGTTCATTAACCCTTCAAAAGCACATATGTGGTTAGTCCACTCCTCGTTTCCTTTTCCAAAACCAAAGATCCTGGAAGGTAATAAAGGCCTACCCGAATGCTGCAGCAGGGAGGGTTCAAAAGCCCTATTCACCAGCTCATCCGCAAGACGTTTTTCTGAAACTGCCAAGAGCATGCCTTGAGCGGAAGCGGTATAGAGACCACAAAAGGCCTTGTGGTGCATTATGCCACAGATCTCGAAAAGTTCCTCCTCAATTTCGGTAGAATGCGTGATGAATCCGGTGCAGGAGGTGGAGAGACGATGTCGAGGGCAGTGCTCTGGTTGGAACCAGTTAAGAATATGCTTTGGAGTGCTAGCGGTGTTGCGTAGGTTAAACTCAAATATCTTATTCCTACTCGGTGGAGGAGATTTTAAGGTTGATGGAGAAAAGCGAATTTACCCTATAGCTAGCCAAAGACTGTGTTCACGAAGTCGAAGAAGGTTGAAATCTGTTAAGCTATTGACGCAGGAAATCGCCAAAGTTATGAAGCAAAGGCATGAGATTATACGGTAGATCAGAATGGCTTTAATCGGGGCCATGGAAAAGCGACATAATCTAAAAGAAAAACAGCTATTAAATATTCATTTTACAAACAAGATTTCCCCCCTTGAATCCCAGAGTGAGTAAAACAATGTTCCATTGGGTTTATTGTACAAATAGAATTTAATTATCAACTGAAGATAATATGGCGATTTCGTGAAATTGAAAGGATAGCCGCTGCAGTTCACTGTATGAATTGATCTAATAAAGTCAGATGAAAGGTGGTTTATTTGTTTTTAAGAAAAGTTCCGAGCGTAAAAAGGAAAGTTTGTTAGATACTCTAGTCAAAGGTGGGAAAACAAAGGCTTTAGTAGGGTGAACTCGACTCAGCAGACCATATTCTGCTTTGTTTATTTTAGAAATCTCCAACATTGATAAAGTGCTTGTCTCAACTTCTTTGAAAAATCCAGAAAACTCAGTCCAGCCTAAGCCATGACAAATAAAAAGACTTTAGTGAACAATCAAGAATATCTTTCTTTGATCTTAGCAGTAATTTCAAACACTTTAAAGTCGTTATATGAATATTGCAAGGGAAATTTTCCTTATTAAACAATAGTAAGTAATAAAAAAGTAAATAAAGTTTGAGACTGGTGAAATTCAGGTAGTATAGCCAAAAAAAGGTACGAATACCATTAAAGTCGATTTCTTAATTCTAAAATGCATATACAGGCAGAAAGAAGCTGAGAGAACTGTAGCTTATGGTGGTCATTTCGAGAAAGAAACAATAAAGTAGGGTATGTAGTGACGGAAGACAGTAAAGCCTGGAATACTTTAAATAGTTCTAACAATTATCAGGTCTCAAAGCTTTATGAATGAGAGACATCATTTTACAAGAATTAAATATTTGAGCATACCACAAAGACACTGCTATAGTCCTGGGGTTATTTAATGTATCGGAGACTCAGTCAATATCAAACATCCGTGCGTCAAAACAAATCAAGGTTAAAAGCATATTTTAAAACTTTGGCCATCTTAAATAATTATCATTTCCATTCAGAACAAAATATTGATTTTTTCTACACTGAATATTTGGGTAAATTCCCTTGTCGATGCAATATGCTATGCGGATACATTGTAAAAAATTAATCCTAGTAAATTAATTGAACTTGAATAAAATCCAGTGCTTTAGTAGATCTTCAATTTTAGGCCCTTTTAACTCTAATATTTAAAATTTTGGAGCCCCAGATGGGCAAGATGATTCCTAAATCTGATAATTTGGCTCTAGTATTTTCGTCCTATCTTGATTTTAATCATTTATCAATATTACGGTAAATATTACCCAATTTGCAC
The DNA here is from genome assembly GCF_000524195.1 of Echinococcus granulosus. NCBI lineage: Eukaryota > Metazoa > Platyhelminthes > Cestoda > Cyclophyllidea > Taeniidae > Echinococcus > Echinococcus granulosus. Next base: position 468,668 of record NW_020170408.1, on the reverse strand, counting down.
CCTTCCTTGTAATTCGCTCCTATTTTGTACGTGGTCGAAATAGAACATTTTGAATATAAATCAATTCTTGGCTTACATCCTTCTGCTTTTTTATTCGTGTCCTGCCGTAATCATCACCTTATTCTCCTTCACTGTGTTCCCTAAAAACCATGGAAAGTGACACTCCCACTTTTTTTTAAGAAATACGAACACACAATTATCGAAACGGCTAGCGCTAAAATCATAGTCCCCGTGAATCCCCGACTGTGTTCATGCGCCCTCTCCTACCTCACACTGTCGGCATAACGCGAGCCGCCCCCACACCAATTGTCACACTTTCATATTTTTCACATGCCAAACCACGAGAGCGTTGCCCCAAGAAGTTGCACAGCGGCGCCACCTCACGCACCAACAACCCAACTCGAGTACGCGTTCCCACGCAAGACAGCCCTGACTCACCTTCATCCAGACCCACTTACCGCTCCATGCAGAAGCGCTAAGTGCGTCGTCTTGCAACAGACTTCTTCTCTTTATTGTACTTTATCTTTCAAAATTGATGCTTATGAAAAAAGTAGATTGAATTCCAAATAATAAAGTAAAATGGAAATGTATAGGAGGAAGAGGTGAAGGGGAGACAGTTAAAGTGAAACGCAAGCTGCATTCGTGTTCAGTCCAGTTCCGGCTTTCTGCCTGCGACCTGCGATTACTGGTTTATTGTCAACCGAAGGAACTAAATTAAATAAAATTAGGAAAAATTGGTGGTTATCTGTTTAAGCTTGCAAAAGTAGGCAAAAGCGTCTTTTGAGGAGGAGGAGAGCACTTACATCATCTTCGGTGAACATGAGGTTGCCGTCATTGGTCTTGAACTGCGCCTTCATAGTCTCAAAGCTGTTTTTCAAACGGACACAGCAGATAAGCCAGTCCTCAAACGTCACCGCATTCAACTTCTGCGTGACGAAGCGTTGAACCACCACGGTAAAGACAAGACCGGAGAGGTGAAAACCTGAAAGGAGGAATTTTGAAAAGCACATCATTTTGTTCTAAGGGGGACAAATTGCGTATTTAAATACTTTGTCCAATCCATCAAAAAAAAAAAATACTGTGATCGAATTTTTGACAGAGCTGCGGCACAAGTGTATCTACCTTTTTAGACAACTATACTTGTCATACAAGTCAAGAGGCGAAGGCTTCATGGCACCAAACACAGGCGCAGATACCAAGTAAACTCTTCTACTGTCTGTTGTGACATCGCATCAAAGCAGGCATTCTGCAACCGCACTTCTGTCAAGCGGGCTTCACAAAACACTGCACGCATTTTGCCGTTTTTAAGGTGTAAATACCTTTACGTCTTTATGTGACGCCAGGCCTTGCCTAGGGAGGTCAAGAAAGCCTCGTATCTGGTCTATCTGGATAGCCTGTTTACGATACGATTTGGTACAAACCAAAAACCATAGCCAAGTGATAAAGACCACGTGTCACGCATTTGTGACGGGAGGCGGGACTTGGGTAAGAAAATCGAGGTAGCACACATTTGTGACGTTTATAAATTGGGATTTCACATCGTTAAAAGAAGACATACAGAAACAAAAAAGAATGTTTACGGTTTTAAGGTGACCCGAACTAACAAGTAAGGCGCCCACACCAACCACCAGAATGCACCCTGCCAGAGGTCAAAGTTAAAAAGCAAAAGAACTCAAAAATGCTGGTGGTTTTTCACGAGGATGCTGGAAAATTGCCTCTGTTCCTTATAGTGCCAGAGGTGGTATTAAGTACAAGGGTTTTTGTTCTCACTGCCTTTCTACTATCATGAAATTCCTTACCGCTCCTGCCCTTTGAAAGCAGAGAATATACTACTTACCAGCACTCATAAGCGCCTCGCGCAGCTCGGTGACATTGAGAGTTTTGCTGGCATCGCGGTCGCGTTGGGCGAAAACATCCTTGAGGCATAAATCGCAAATATGACTTCGTTCTTGTGCTTCAGTTAAGTTCAAACACATCACAGTAGCTACCGAACTCACCCTCCAGCACTGACAATTCTCCCAGAGCCTCTTAAACTCATCATACTCCATTTTGCCTGTCATGTTGTTCTACACCAGACGTGGAGTTAGGGCTAGATAACACCGACTCAAAATATGACGTGTTTGGGGACCAAATATGCACAATAAAACTATGAGCAAAAGGATACATCCATGGAAGCGAGCATACTACGAACAGCCTCCAATTGGAATCCGTTGGGATCTGTGCAAGAGGCTATGTAGGGGGAAAAACAGGGCAACAAAATGAATATCTTCTTTTAGCCAGAAAAGTGTAGCCAGAGAGGAGTTTCACTTACACTTCATGGTGGATTTATTCAAAATATCACGCAACTGTTCGGCATTGATGGAATTTGTGACAGGATCCTTGGCCGAGTTGAAAAGACTGTCCACAAAGTCGTCTTCATTCTAAAAATTCGCAAAGTACAAAGTAAAAACTCCGGGATTTCCTCATCATTGACTCGAGGCGGTCGCATAAAAGCCGGCACAACTAACTGATAGTTTGCCCCTAGCCTCACCTTTGTTTTCTCAGCCTCCTTAATGGCTTTGACCATCTCCTAGAACGTAGATCAAAAGCAAAATCGCACTTTCATTTTGATGAAAAAAAAATCTGGGCACAACAAACCTCAGATAACCCCTTGAAGCTGTTTTTGTCATCACACTCGCTAAAATGAAGAAAATAGGAGGGTTACATAGTACTTATTTAAGACTCCTATTTGTCAGTAGCACAATCAAAGTTCATCTGATAAACAATCGGAAGGTATTCAATGTTCCCGAATCTTACGACTCCTTAATTATAGTCTCAGTGAAGACACGAATGATGAATTGGGCCTCCTGGTTGGGGTTAAAAGTGCTTGGCACAATGAGGTAGCAACCAGGCATCACTCGCAATTTGACAACCACTTCACGGGTGTTGGTGAACTCCGAGATGCTAATTGGTCGGTTCGTGTTGAAGAAGTCGCGTTTTAGCAAACCCTCCGTGTTTGATGGGATCTGCCCAAAAGGGTAGAAAAGAAGGGCATTTCTTAATCCTCCACGCCCCCGCATTACGCTCAAAAAAAAACGCATACTTTTAGTGACATGGCTAACCTTATAGACACAGAAGCCAATGGTGAAGAAATTGCCACCTCCCCTCTTCCTCACGTTCTTCTGCATCAAACCGATAACAACAGTAGACTTATCCTGGTCATCAGTCGGATCTGGATCCGTAACCGTAATCTTGTACTGCGGATTCGTCCAGTAGGTGTCTAGCGGGTTCAAGGACGCGAATTGTGAAAACCACGAAAGAAATGGTGAGAAATTACTTGTTAGGTGGTTGTTAAGCCGCTAACCTCGGAAATTGGCACAGCCGCCCGCATTGACGTTCTTGACCCATTCACCGCTGAAGAAGGTCTCTTCAAGACGTTTCTTCCCCTTCACTGTCATGCCTTCCTCAAGAGACTCATGACCCAAGTGGCAGACCTCCAGCTTGGTGAAACACTTCATGAAGTCATCCATGGACATCCTTCAAAGCAGGTAAGAAATTCAAGTGAGTGGAGTATGAAAACACGAATTTTAAGGCTTGTAAGTGGGGCATTCAGATCGAAGAGAGATTGGCTTTTACACGTCTAAATGCCTTGTTACTGTGGTGATGGTCGGGAAGTGTGACCTGATACTACCACCTGATACAAGCACCGTTTGCCAGTCTAGACACTGCTAATCAAGACGCCAGACGGGTACGTAAAGTTTCTTGCGGATGCCTTTGGATGGCCTAAAAACAGAGTACGATAACGCTGATGAGATGCCCGGTTCATCAGCAGTACAGCGCTATCCTAGTAACGGTTCCGAGAGCAGTGAATTTCCGTCCATCACTATGGTGAAAAGCAAGCCAGCGCACAGAAATTCATGATGACACATCTATTCTAAGCATTTAGGAGGTCGGAAGGTTAGATTTCACTTGATACTGAGGCAGGCAAGCTGTTCTGATATGACTAAGCCGAGCTGACACGTTTTTTGAGTGTGGAAGCGCTGAGAAACGTGTGGAAATGGAGGGGAGGAGGAAGATTGTGTTGAAAAGTGGATGTTTCAACTCCATTTTAAAACCTAGTGTCTGCAACTCTTCTATGAATAAAAGAAAAAACAGTCGCGAAATCACCAGAAGACAATGGCCTACCAGAATTCACCATCTGCGGCGAAACGAAGATGCAGACGTGTTTTATCGGCTTCACTCACATCACGCCACTGGGGTGCATTGTCCGACCAATCACCCTTCCACTCGTAGTTATTGCCCCAGGGATTACGAACTCGTAAAAGGTGAACCTTTGACCCCTTGTAGGTCACCTAGAGTTGACACAGGGTAAAAATATATGCACGCACATGGTTTTCAAGGAAAAAGGAAGTGATAATCAACCACTTACGTCCTCCAAATCATTTACACTGTAGGCATGTCCAGCGATCAGACCGTTGTTTAGTTTGGCCTCAATCTCTTTGGACTGAAAGACAAATGTCGGACGGTCAAGAAGACAGTAAGTAAATATAAAGCTGCAGCTGCACAGACCATTTGGTATCCATGCATTCAGACCGTCTGTTTATTGAGAATAAAGCCCCTTTCCCTGAGGCAGCATGCCTTACGACGTACTTTGGGGTGATTGGGGGTTCCACATTGGTGGCAGCGGGATGCAAACCCGCTGTTGGTGACTAAAAATGCCATGTCCCAGTATCACGGGAGGAGGGAGTCTACTGCGAGGGGAATGATTTTACCCCCAAAAGTAGTCCAGCCCCAGGAGCTACTTTTCAAATGAGTTCCTCTTTTGTGTAGCTCATCCAAGGGAAGAAGGCTAAGAAAGCAAGAGTACATTCGTCGTGCAACCATACTTCCTGTCTAGTGGATGGAAGACTTCTTATGGCCAAAGAAAAAGTGGAGACGAGGACAACTACACATGCTTAGTCAGTCTTCCGGGATTTAACTTTTTTCGCGTTTTCCAATCTGTACGATGGAATTAGGTCTTCGATGAGGAAACAAAAACTGAAACCCAATGAAGGAAATTAACAGCAAGTAACTCACGGTAATGGAGCAGCCCATTAGACAGCACCGCTTAAGATACTTGTGCACATCACTGTAAAACTCCGGACCAGGGACCTTTTTCAAGTCCAATGATTCTACCAGACCACCAGTCATATCCTCCATTGCTTCACCTTGAGTACCGCCCGAGAGATTGGCATAGCACCCGTTCAGTCTAGAGGTGGGTTTATAAGCAGGAATTTGGTTTCGGCGCTTGATTTAACACTTGCACCAACATCGTCACATATATGTGACGCACGTTATAATGACTGGGTGTATTAAATCGTGTGTTGTAAACAGCTTGTTTGACTTTTTGGGAAGGAATAACAGACATAGGAGGCCCCTAGTCTGAGAAGGTAAGTGGTGTTTAAACATCTTTCTGAATCAAGGAATCGACAAATCCTCTCTCCCCTATGAATTTTAATGGCAGTATCGTGAAAACTATTTATCCAAGGAACCGTCTGAGGTGTATATTCGGTAAAATTTAACTCCTTAATGAATCTCTAATGTTGGTAGACGATTTTAATGAGGTCGTGAATCTACTTTACAGGAGATGGAACGCCTAGACTGCAGTGCTTAGAGCAGTGAAAGCGACGCACTTGGCGTAGGCCTTCTCCATCAGTGGAGACCAAAATTCGTTGCACTCATCGGAGTGCATGAAGATCATTTCATTGGTACCAGCCACAACGGGCAGGCGGTCATCTACCAACACCTCCACCCACTGGCCGAACCGCCAGAAACGAAACTTGAAGACGCCCACATAGTCGGGGCCTTGGATCGTCTGACCCTTCGGCACAATGTGGTTAAAGAGTTCGGTGATGTCGGCCATTGAAGAGATTACAGCCAGAAGCCAACAATCGCCTTTAAAGGAAAAAGAGTAACATGAATTAATAATGCATTTTCATAACCTCAGTGCCATGGCCTCCTTTTCACGCCTATAGCCTCTCTGTCCCTCCTGTACTCTAAGAATAGGCCTTCTGCCTACTTGCCAGGTGTGAAACTACTAGGTACAAGTAATGTTGTACTTGTCTTGACTGGGTTTTCCTCCATCTACCCACCTCGCGACCGCATATCAAGATTTCACAACCGAGAATCATGTTTCTCACGGCCACGTAAAATATTTATTTCTCCATTTGTTCATTGAGGAAACAATGGCTCATTTTTTGAAAAAAAAATGTTAAAAACTTCCCAAAGGAGTAGTACTAAAGCTTACCAAGTTGACCTTGAACGACATCTCCTCTATCAGCTCCAGCCACAATGAAATCGGCACGTGGATTTATTTCCTACGACAGGGAAATCAAATCATCCTGTTATAACTCAACGACAAGTTTTTTAATCGTCTGTTAGTATGGCATTTTACCTTGGGTCGTTTCCATTCAAGTCGAGGTAGATTTCCTATGTTCCCAATAGCGCTATTCAAAGGGAAATCGGGGTCCTCCCAGAGGGAATTTGTACCCTTCAATTTTCGCACTATGTTGTCATACTTCTTCTGCGCAATGCCCATCATCAATTGCATCTAAAAACACAGAAAGGAGGCATAAAAGGTTGCAAGATTAGCCATACGCTAAAATACGCTTAGGTAGTAGTATTGGGCGACTAACCTTAGTGTAACCCTTGGGAGTCAGGGTCTTCGGCACATCTGGATTGACACTAAGTCGCTGGGTACTCGATTTGGTTTGTAGAACCTTTTCTAGAAGGAAGAAAATAAAATAAATAGATTATATATACTAGATATCCCATTGGAACAAAGAATGCAACATATACAACCTATCGTTATCATACCAAATCCTGACACAACACCTCCACGTTACCTTGAGGTACGGCAAAAACACTCTTTTCCGTATTTTTAAGTTTTCCATAAAGGTCCAAATTAACCAAGCGCTTATATCGCCCTGGTTCCCTTCTTCTAGTTGGTACTTTGAAAGCCCTAAGCGTCTTTTTGTATACTTTTGCATGATGGACTCGACGAAAGGGAACGGGTGCATCCAGTAACACTTTAGGCAGACCTGATCTATCCATTTGATTTACCTCAGAAGTCAAAAATAATGCAATATAACTGCATTGACATTGAGGTCATCGCCAAGGTTTTTGCAGGATTGGCAGACCAGGGGAGCACTTTAGCAGTTCACAGATCATGCATACCAGAGACAACGTCTTGGACGTAGTTTGTTTTAATTGAAGACGTGAAAAGCGCACAAAAACGCCTATGCGAGCAAAAAAGGCAAACAAACTGATTTTCTACTTTTAGTTATTTGAAGAACAGAAACGTAAAATGAGTCAATCTTCTAAGGAGTTCTTAGGGAAAATCATTCTCAGATTTAGGAAAGGCACGATTCTCATTGAAAAATACGGTGTATGGATACGTAAAGTGAAGTCCTCGACTTACTGTAGTCGTCAGGAGTGCCCATTTTGACATTGATAACCTTGCCGTTGACAAGGCTCCTGTGCTTGATATTCTTGTTGGGAACGCGTCCCGCGGAGTCATCAGGATCGTAAACCTAGCACAACATAATTAGAATGAGTAACCTTCTCTTGGATCTTCCGCTTCTTTCTCACGCATACAACTTCTAACCATCAATTTGCATCTTAATTGAGGTTCCGATTGTGATGTGTGCCATAGTGAGGGCTCTTAGTTGAAAAAAAAAACTTCTAATTCCAAACGGGTAAAATAAACAGGCTATGAACTCTACCTTCGGATTAAAATAGTTGAAATGCTTTCTTGCCAAGAACCAACTGGGAATCCCAAATATCCCTACTCCCACAATCACCTCAAAATACTTCATTTCTCACGGCGAATTGCAACCTACATGAAAGTAACGCCTTGGCAAATTGTTATCATCTGGTCACTCAGCCATAACAGTTACTCCACCTGTGACACCTGCCAATGATTACTCATATCATTTTCACTCTTTTTCTCATGCCCAATTTAAAACTTGTTGTTAATGACAATGTGCCTTAGCGTAAGTCCAAAAATTCTCCCTTTTAAAAAATTCAACATTATAAAAGTGCTAGGTTTTGCAGTGTGACTTCAAAACTGCACGAAAGCCTTACTTTGTCGCAAATATTATTTAGAACCACGGAGGTTCGGAAAAAAAAACTAAGAAGCACATCAAAAAACTGAAAGGTATGTTCACCGTGGCAAAAAATAGCAAGGTTACCGCTTTAACTACATACTACCTACTTCAGAATTCAATCACAATGAACTCAGCGGTGTGCATACCTAGGCTAGTTGGCGTCGGCATATTGACCCGGTTTGATATTATTAGCCAATCAGAATGCAGTGGACAAGGTAGATAAAAGATTTCAAACTTACAATCTTCACAGGCATGTTGAGAGCAGAAGAAGAAGAATGAGGGAGCCCAGGACTTGCTTAACTGTTTGCAGGTGTATCAAGACTGGAGTGAATCTGTTGCACCGGAAGCGCCTGCATTTGTGCGTGTGCGCGCATTTGAACGCGCACACGCAAATCGAGGCCTCCCATTAGTTGTGAATCTGTTGAGTTTGAACACGCACCCACCTGTTTGCAGACGTGCGTGTTTGTCTGTGTGCGTATGAGCAGATTACTTGGCAGGAAACTTCAAAGTAACACACCTTGCTGTGTCGTTTCACGCAAATGTCATACCCTCAAGTGTAGTTCTTGGGTTATTTAACCACCTCACACGCGGGTTCTGAAACTCTTGCAACAAACAAGGCTGCGGCTGTGAAGTATTCATTAAAAACTGTAGTTATTGACTTTGGTCAGCGTATGTAATAATAGTAGTGATGATTAGCACTCGACAGTTCCGAATGTTTGAGGAAGTCCCTCATCAACATCAGTGTCAGGTAATCTATGGTGTAAATCTCTGTATTAAAAACAGGTGATTGGGTAACAAGTAGAACTACAACAGTACAAAATTCGCCATTATGGAGCCACTGTTAAGTTCATGTGGACCAAAAAACCCAGATTATTAGTTAGTCTAAATAATTTTAGACTTCGAATAACCAAAGGCGACCACATGACTGACTATCTCTGCTGCCTTACCATAGATGCGGGTGCATGCGACTTTCGTAAAGTATTTAATCACATGAGGTGGTAATCCAGGTGAAAAGTAAATCAAGCTGCGTTTCTGTAGTAGTAAGGCGAATTTCGACTATCTAGCGGATTTATAAAGAGCACTGTATGGTTTTTACTATTTTTCCCCCTGTTTGATAAACTACCTAAATCCCACTTAAAAACCAAATCACAATGCCTGTTTAAACACATGGGGTGTTTTGACACAGCTGCTCAAAACAATACTTTGTATGACTTTGGAGCCGACGAGCGAATGGCATCTTGAATCCAAAAAAGACAAAACTGAATTTCTCTTCTTATTTTTTTGGATAAATTATGACGGTTTCTTATATGCGGGGCAAAGACAGGGCAGCAGAAAAGGTGCAGTGATGAGTTGGCATTTTGTACAGGAATGCACCACAATGGAGGAGCTTATTTTCTCTGAATCGGCATAACCGTCGACACTCGAGTGGAGTGGGATTTGCGAAACATAAAATCATATTTTTTGACTAGCCTTTTATGGAAATGTATTTATTGCATACTAAATGTAAAAAATATCGAAAATTTACTTAGCCTGGAAGACATACCAGTTAGTAAAATGCGGCCAAATTTAAGAGAGCAAATTTGGATTAATGATGCGTAAACACAGCTTAATACTAGAATCGCCGAAGAATTATCAATTATCAATTATCAATTTTTGTGAATAGAACTTGCCATTCCCTTGTAATAATAGATACGATGTAGTTACGCAGCGCATCCAGACTTCCCTAAAGACGAATGAAGATATAATACTGGATCAAAAAATATGCATTTGGCATACAGGAGGCATTTAGGCTCCATCATGGCTCAAAAGCCAGCTCACCCGATGTGATACAATAGCCAGATCTGAAGTGGCTCATCATCAAAAAGAAGAAATAAAAAACTATCGCATAACAGTTGCTTAGGCTATTGCTTTACTGTAAGGTGAATAATGCAGATACCCTTGTCTCCGGATATTGTGAGCCCGGTCTGTGGTGTGATATTTAGACGGTGCTAATATACGCTCAGCATTTTTACCATTTAGCAGCGTGAGATTTCCCATCCTACTTCTTTCAAGTTCGACTTTAGGGAAGTGTCAAGAAACCATTTTATCGACAAACCTAAAGCTCACTTTCCTTCGTCTCAATATAAGACTAGGTATATCCTCGCATTCGCTATTTAAAAGCGTGCATTCGGGCTACCCTACGTTACACTGCTACCATTTTAGCCAAATAATTATGATTAAAGTGCGGGTATCACAAAAATGTCAATGGTTTAAGAACCTGAGTGGTAAAATTTAGGCTGTAATTTTGTCGGACAGACACGATTAGCATTTTAGGTAGTAAAAATACTCGTAAAAAATAAAGTGATCAATTTAGTAAATCCAGGAGGTAGTAAACAATTTGCTAACGATTGGCTTGCAATAAGATTCAAATCCTACAAATGACCAGGGCAATTTTTTTGAAGGAAAAAGGGACTACGTGTAGTGATCTCCCCTAGCTATATGTAACTTTCCGAGTGTGCTAAAGGGACATCATAAATTAGGATTTACACTTTTGACAAACTGGCGTTTCAAGCACTTAATCTAACGCGTTTTAAACAAGTAAATAACCCTTTTTTAGATACTTTTGTCTATTTTTCAAAATTTTTCTCCTTTTTAGGTCTTTTAGTTATTCAAATAACGTCATTTTGTGGAAGGTCACGTGCAGAGTTTGAAGTCCCGTATCTCGACCTTGATTGGCCAACCTAATTTCGGTCATTATGCGCTGTTTGCTTTTCTTACAGTGCTGGGGATTGTTTGTTTAAACTTTGCAATTCTGCACATGAACGCGTCAACATTTGTTTTTGTACAATGATTTTGCTCTTGCATTTCTTTGTTTGGTCATTTTCTGCCCCAATTTCACAAATTCGTGATATGTGTAATGACTCCTTGTAGTTTCGCTCATCTCGTTAATGCTCTTTTTCTTATGACACAAATAACTGTTGTCTATTTTCCTTTATGTATGTTTTTTTCTGACTTACATGACTGTGGAATTGCATGACAATTATTGCCAATTACTCTTATTAATATTTCTTTTTATAGGTGGATTTTAATGATTGGTGTGCGATCCGATAGCATATATTCTAGTAAAAGTACCAGCTTTGAACGACAGGTACTTTTTCCAAGCTCATTATTCCCTTCTTAATGCAATCAATGCATTTCCTCAATGCCATCTCATACACTTCTTGAAAATCTTTCAATTTAATATTTTAAGGAATCGGAACGGTCAGTCCCCTCGTCTCAGTTAAGTTTTGATGGTGAAGATGACGATGACGATGGAAGTAAATCTCTTGATGCTGAAACTGAACGACTGGAGTTGGAACGCTTGGCTAAAGAGCAATTGGAAAAGGCTAGAGTAAGCTTAGGTCTTCAAACTGTCATTTTTTTCGATTACAATTTTACAAAATGTCGTTCACTATTGCGGTCTGCTGACTGTAGGTCTCATCCGTTGTATTTGCTGTCCGAACGAATGTCAGCTTCGATGGTTCTGCATGTGTTGATTGTCCGTTACCTGGACATGTCGTCAGCTTTCAGGTGACATTCTTTACCACTTTATCAACTTTCCTACTGATTTTGAAATTTTCAAAGCCTATCGTCACTTACAGATAAAAGACTATAGCAATCTTTTTCACGTGCTTACAGATGCAATTTCGGCTTTTTTTTAGCTTAAAGACTTCCTCCACATCAAAGAGAAATTTAACAACGAGTGGTGGATAGGTCGATTGGTGAAGGAGAATTCAGATGTGGGATTTATCCCCTCCCCGGCAAAGCTGGAATACCTCCGAACTCGAACACGACCCTCCAAATCTCTCAGGTTTGAACGCATTTCCTTTCTCTTTTTGGACGATTGTGTGATCCATTCCCTTTATTTTTTTGCTTTTATTTTAGCAAAGGGACTTTTGACTCCTCCTCACTTCCACGCACTTCTGCTTCCAGAGCTTCAACACCCCCAGGTATTTCCTTGTCATCCTCACTCCTAAATATGTTTGCTTTTTTCCTAATTGAATGCAAACCAAATCAGAAAATGTTGTCTTACACCTTTATAACCTAAAATCTGTTTAAATCAACAAATTTTTCCTATTTAGCCAAACGTTTGAATCGTTTTTTTAGTTAAAACCTTTTTGTCGAGAAAATTTTAATGGTACGTAGTTTGTTCCTGTCCTCAAATGTCTTACTGATTTTGCCTTTTTTCCGCAGGTGACACTGATGGCGAAGGTCGTGGGGATGAGAATGAGCAGACCTCACGCGCCAAAAGTGTCAGCAATTCCAAGGCTGGTAGAAAGGCCTTTTTCAAGAAGGTGTACTTCCTACTGCATTTCCTCTCTCTCTGGCTCTAAATTCTATGGTAAAATGCAACCAACACATTTTATCTTCCCTTTGCAGACTGACAATATTCCGCCCTACGAAGTGGTCCCTACAATGCGTCCGGTTGTACTCATCGGACCCTCTTTGAAAGGCTACGAAGTGACAGATATGATGCAAAAGGCGTTGTTTGACTTCCTGAAGCATCGATTTGAGGGCAGGTTAGTTGCTTACCTTTTACACCATAAATTTGGGATATTTGGTACCACTGCAACTATTGTAGTCAACTTTAGCATGTTCGCTATCTGCGTCATATTATATACGACGTCTCTGCTTTCTTGTATGCAATTCTTCCTATATCCGCTAAAAATAGGCAATGCTAAAGGGTAATTAATATTTCCTTTTGTTTCGAAAAACGAGATACCGATACCTTTTCTCTCCCCCTGTGTTTCAAAGTTAAGCTATACGTTCGACTATCGCATAAATTAGACGAGAGGCTTCGGTAGCTGTAAAGATGAGCTGAACTGCACTTGTTAGGCAGACAGAATTGAGTCACGGCTATCGGTTCTAATCTACATGTAATTATGGGAGGGTTCAAAGGGGCAAATCAAAAGATGATGGAGAACACCGCAATAGAAGTTGTGACTGACAGACCACACAGATAGTCCTACAAGCCTCCCCGCCCTTCAAGCCGCACATCATTGTTGCGAGTTGCGTAAATGGTCTCACCAAATCGTCCTCTTTTTACCTGATAAGTGTATCAACAGAAAAGTTCCATTTAGCCATTTTCAGGCTTTATTTGTTGAGTTTAGGTGAACGAGCGTTCCAGTCTAGATTACTTTCCCGTTTTACGTAGAATAATCATAACACGGGTCACTGCTGACATCTCTTTGGCTAAACGCTCACTTCTCAACAACCCAACTCGGCGAGCCATCATGGATAAGGCATCAACACGGAATCAATCATTTGGTGAGTCAAGTTTGGAGTCAGTTCCCTCCTTTACAGTACCTCCACATCAGCATGCTCTTTTTGTGTTTCAGACTCCCAAGTTGACCTGAATCCTTCCTTTAACTTAATCACTTCCCTCCACTTGTAGAGGTGCAGCAGGAAATTGAGCGCATTTTTGATTTGGCACGCACGCAACAATTGGTGGTGCTCGACTGCGACACCATCAATCATCCCAGTCAATTGGCGAAGACGTCGTTGGCACCAGTGAATGTCTACGTGAAAGTCTCCTCCACCAAGGTTCTCCAACGCCTCATCAAGACCCGCGGTAAATCGCAATCCCGTAACATGAATGTCCAAATGGTCGCGGCGGAAAAACTGCTCCAATGTACCAATGTAAGTGTGCCTGGTTTCTAGCTGTTGGTTGGTCGACCCAACCCCTTTGCTATTGGCTAAGGCAGAGTAGGTTAAATGTGATTGGTTCGTGGCTCGACGCAGCCCACTATTTCTGTTATTCGCTGGATGATCTTCTCCATACTTTATTAATTTAGGAAATAGTAGTCAATTGTATCTTCGACTGGCAAATTCTGCTGTTGTAATTTTTTCCTTTGGTTCCTTATATCTGATCCATTTACTGACTAGTATTGGATTGGTTAAATTTGATTAATAACTAATATTGAAATGTAGTATTTACCTCATTTGTCGCGTTATTGTTCCTCCACAAGTGCATTTCAGTGATCAGTGCTGCCAAAATTGGCTTTGGTGACACATTTTTTGTAGCTGCTGATCCTTGGATAAGTTAAAATTGTGTGCCTCTTCCCTTGGGAAAGAGTAGAGCCTTCGTGCTGTTGATTGTATGGGCGTGCCTTTTAGCGCTTCTCTCAGCAGTAATTTTGCATAAGTGGAAAAGTGTTTCTAATGAGCGGATTTCAAAAAGGAAGCACCGTTTTAGAAGTTGTTGATTTTCCAGTTCTTTTTGAATAGGAACAGAGGCTTTTCGAAGGAAGTTAGGGTTATTTTGATTCCGAGTTTGATACCCATCTTCAACTTCTGAATGCTAGATGAAGCCTAATTCTTGAGTTCCCTGCTGTATCGTAGTTTTGTCGAATTTCCAAACAAATTTGGAGTTTTCTTCAGTAACTACTATTTGAAAAGTCCAAGTTGATGTGGCATACGAAGAGGACAATGGAAACGACATGCTTTTTGGAGTTGGCGTAAATGGGATGAACTTTCAGCATACCTAGATTCGTTAGTCTAAAATATGTTCCGTCGGAGGGCTTGACAATCTTCCTGTCTTCGTCATTGTGACAGTTTTAATCTACCCCTCCCAAGTAGTTGTTTCTACGCTTCTCATTTCCCCTTGGTAATATTCGAAGGCGGACGTGTAAATCGGCAGAGTTGGGGATTGTCACACCCTTTGGAACTCGTGACTCTCTTAATTACCACCCCTTCTTCTCCCTTGTGGGGTACGCAGTGTTCCTCCACATTATTGCTAATCTCAAGAAAATGTACGCTGGTGACAATTTTATGCCCCAAGTTGACACTAATTCGACTTTTAACCGTGCTAGCTGTTTGGCATATGCTGACACACTTGAGCACCTATCTGCTTTGGCTATGCATACCACCCTTAGTCCCTTTTTTTCCTGATCGACACGATTTAAGGCAATCTAACCCTTTAGGACCAATTTGATGTCATTCTGGAGGAGAATCAACTTCAAGACGCTTGTGAACATCTCGCGGAGTATCTGGAAGCCTACTGGCGTGCCAGCCATCCAGCCATTGGCAACACCGCCAAAGCCGAACGTGTACTCGGTATCAGTGGTCAGGTGAGCACTACGTCGGTTCCTGCGACTGAGAAAGCGCGCTCTCCAGCACCGGAGGATCGGGTTAGTCTTCTCTCACCACTGTCAGAAGATGCTTCGGAGGCTAGAGAACCGGCGTCGATTCAAGAAAGGGTGCCATCAAGATGGCAGAGGCAGCTTGGTAGGAGTGAATACGATGGAAGGTGGGAGGAGAAAAGGAGTGAAATGCGAGGAGATGAGGAGGAAGAAGTGGATGAGGAGGAGGAAGAGGAGGTAATGGATGTGGAAGACCTTGCAGAAGAGGAAGTTGACGAAGAAGAAGAGGAGGAGGGGGACGAGTACTTGAACTCATGTGAGTACTCTTCTTACCACTGGAAATTTTAACACCTCCTAGCATATGAAGTATCCTCGAAAGGATCATTGAATCATGTAGGTCCAAAGTTATACTGATCATCACTTTGAGGTAGGAGTGGTTTTGAAATCACCAAAATTACTTATTTGTCTAATGCGATTAACACTGAAGTCCCTCTTGCTAAATAGTGTTATTTAGCCAGTTTTAAGGTCATGTGTTCTCACTTTTCAAGCTGAGTACGATGAAGAGGCACCTCAAATGACTGGCTATTATCAGGGCGGCTACCAGCCTGCAGGTCAAGGCCCCCACAAACTGCCGCCGATTCACCGGCGCCAGATGATTTCCCCTTCAACGCACATGCGTGCTGGTGATGGTGGTGGCTCGAGGTACCAACAACTATATCAGCCACAAAATTATCCACACCAGCGCCAAGAGTACCGAGCACAACAGAGGCGTGCGGTGCCTTCAAATGAGCTCTATTGGGAGGAGCAAGAAGGGGACGTTGGCTACTCGGATGAGGATGAGAAGATGGTAAGCAAAGCATTTATTTTACTGGCTTTTTTTCTGTTCGAAATGAAAGTAATCCAAGAGTTCGAAGAATTGCTAATTAACCCGGCATAAACTTTTAATGGATTGAGGCGATTGAGCCGCCTTCTAATTGATCATCACCGGAACAATGAAATATAGCTCTCTTTTCTTTATTTCAGTCCTTCCGTGGGCATTATTAAAGGAGGGGAATGTTATTTATAAGAATTTCTTGTGCAATCCAACCGTAAGTAAATATTCTCACATTTCATTGCTCGTTTGGTAAGTTCCTTCATATGAATATTTCTACTTGTATTAATGAGTAATATCTAGTGGTGGTTGGCTATTATGGATAAGTGAGCTTTTTCCGTGTTTTAGGCACACAAACTGACCAACTTCAAAATTTTACGCATTTTCAGTCCACCATTCATGGTTACTTTTTACTCACGTTCCTTGTATTCTGTGATAAATTGGATGTAGATTTAACTTTTCTGTACTTTCTTCCACCCGCACTCCCCGCCCTCCTTCCCCTCGTTGAAGCTCAACAACAACTTTTCCTTCCCTTCATGTCTAAATCTTCTTATTTGCTTTTTAGTTTTGTCATTTTATTGTTGTCTTCGCTGTCATTGGTGAAGTAGATTTGTATTTTACACAGAAAAATACTGACCACGTGGAAACAATGTTGATAGCTGTCATGTTCTCATTTACAAAAAAGGGGGCATGACTTTTTTGTAAGAGATTGAAACTCCAGTAGATTATATGGCCGGTCTTTCTCAACAAAAGAAGGATATCTAAGGAACTAAATTTTTTTTAGTCTGTCAAAACGTGCAGCCGGTGGACTTCTCCGGCGCTAGGAGGCCCTCT
>NW_020170408.1:444573-451637 GCF_000524195.1 Echinococcus granulosus | reverse complement strand
GGGTGAGATGCTCTTTCACTTTCCCTTACCTGCCCCTAATCCCCTCCTAGGGTAAAATTTGGACAACAGGTGAGTAGATCCAGCCCTGGCAAAACCTCTTTTGTGACCTCTTTTCTAATATTGCAAAAGCACAATTGGCGTTTCCTCGTAAGGATCTTTACTTGGTTTTAAGTTGAATTTGCCCCTCTGTCACGCTTCATTGGCTGGCCAAAGCCCCAAAAAGATACAAAGATGACATCGTCAGTCTAGTGGGAAGGAAAGTACTGCTGCCCTGCATTTTAACTATTCGGGAAAACTTGTTCAAACATTAAAACATCTTTCTTTCTCTCGTAAGGAGTTACTACTGCGGATCTATGCTCGTCATATTCCCATAAAGTAAATTTTTTTGTGTTTTTTCACTTTAATGCGGTGTTGCCACCCCTATTGCAGTGTTGCAGAGGGCCTGAATTTGATTGGTTAGTGGTTAGACACTGAGTATTAAGTCTGCCATTTGTTGGATTATCTTCTTCAAACACACTTTATTGTAGATCAGACAAGACTTAGTAATTTTGCCTTTAAAACCATGGCTCTACAGTTTTTAATAGAATATTTTAATTCCCTACATCCGGATCGGTTACGGACTTGCACCTGATTGGTCAAATTTGACTTGTTACTGACATTGAAATATGACAGATTTCACATCGTTTTCATGGTTTTCTGCCTCCCCAGGCGTATTGTAATAATCCAAACTGCTAAATTTAGCCCCTACAATGCATTTTATGGTTATGGATCTTCAAGCAAGTCAAGATTGTGCGTGTCTTCTCTTGGAAAGGGGAGGTGACATCATGTTCTTGTTTGCCTAGGCGTGCCTTTCGGGGCTTCCCTCAGCAGTGACCTAAAATTAGCGGCAAAGTGATTCTAACTTGTGATTTTAAGAAGAACGCATGACGAAGGCCTTTTGAAGTCGATGATGCCCCCCCTAGGAGACCATATCATGTTTCCTAGCTTAACAATCATCTTCCATATCTGAATGCAAGACGCAGGCCTACTCGTTCGAATTACTTGTTAATTGCGCCCTTCTGTGAATTTCTAGCAGAATCTTGTCCTATTTTGTGGAAACTTGATCGTTGAAAAGTAAGAAAATTTAGTGGTTTTGAATAAGGCGATGGAAATGGCATGGTTTCTCTGGTTGAGATAAAGGCGAAGCTATTAAAACGCATTTAAATCAACAGTTCAAAGTACCTTTTGTTTCCAGGCGGTTGACGCTGCGACAGCATTGAGTCTCTCCCCCAAATGTCAGTTCCGCATATCCCATTTTTACCTTTCGGCCATGCTCATAGCCACCCCACCAACACTTTCTTTCGAGGAGGTGATATGGAACGGGAGAGTGCGGTGTTGGAACATTCTTCGAAATTCCCAACCATTGGAATGGAATTCCCTTTCATCAAAAATTGATAATCTTCCCCACCATCAAAATGCGCAGGACTGCAGTTTTAGTTAGGAGCATGAGAAAGGCGAAAAAGCCACGTGCGTCGTATTCTTCACCCGAGATTTTGTTGAATCGCTAGGCAAACTGGGAAGTTGCAACAACCTCCCGTCCTTACGAAGATGATGCCGTTCTTCTCAATGCTGAAGAAAGGTCTATTTTTTACAAGAGATGCTTTTTCCTAATCGAGGGATGCTATGATACAGTTGCCGCGTTTACCCCATGGCTCTTCATAAGCAGCACACCTTTTGGAAGTGGAAGTCATTTTTTGAGTCCTTAGGACTGTGTCACGAGCAGTTTTGGACTTTTGCACTCTTGTGGTGGCACAGTCGCCTCTCTCCACATTCTGTTGAACTTTATTGCTGCGTTGACACCGCTATTGTCCTCTGCCACTGTTAAGTCAATTCAACGACTCCCCAAATCCCACCCTGTCGCTTCTCTTCACTCAGTCGTCTTCTGCCTACTCTGAGGTCTGACGAAATGCTCCATTTTCGTCAAGTCATGCTGCCCGAACACGCATAATTGCTGATACAAGTACTCTAACTCGAAAATAGCAGTCCAGGATGGTTCAGTAGAAGACTGCGTTGCAGCTTGAATGTTTGACGTCTCGACAACCCATCCCCTCTCCCCCACCCCCTGATGTCGTGCAGGCTGTGGGTGAAATGGAAGGGGTTGTAAAGAAACAATTAAGGCCTCACCATAACACTTGTCCATCTATTCGGGCTTCTCCCGAAACGCCAGCCACTACATCTTGTGTCCAGATGTGCAGGGATTTGTACCGACTGTCCACGACTCCTTGAAGTAAACAATGAGTTTGATTTAATTGCATAGTCGACCGATCTGATGATATTTGACTGCCTATGCTCTCAGCATTACTGTGATTGGCAGAAAGGCGGATGTTACCCCTCGACTCCTTTAGACCTCAACATGTTTGTATGCAACGCTTTTTTGTAAGAAGGCTGTCCCCGGCATCTCTAGTTTGCATTCCTGTAGGAATTAATTAATGTCGCCTGTTTGAACACGATTGCATACCAACGCGACTGCTTCGCTCTCCCTCCCCCTCTCTCTCCACCTCTTTCCCTCACTCTTTCTCGTCTTGTCCGCATTCATTTTTAGCTAGGCACTACTACGACGTCATTCGGAACGGTGTCTCAATTCCCTTCTACTCTTGCCATCGCAACCGCTCATCCCACTGAGGTGAAAAGTCATGACGACTGCTCGGCTTGTAGGGCTTTTTACTAAACAAGGAAGGTTTGGTCACTTATTAAATAAGAGTTGACCTATTGGCATACGTTTGGTAGATTATGGCGTGAGATAGTCGAATGACCTCATTACTTAATTTCCCTCCCTTCCTCCTTCTTTTCTTCCCATTCCTCTCCCTCCAGGGAGATCATTAAGTGGCTGGTGTGGTCTATGCATTTGACAACTACAGTTTTGTGTCTTATTGCAAAAGGTGGTTTTTCTTCTCACTGATTCACTCGCTTTGGCCAGTTTGTCATGCGCATTTACTTGGTGTCTCGAGTAGACAGGCAGACGGACGGACAGACGGACAGAGGTGCTGATCTCACCCGTAATTGCTGTCTGGTCAACAGCAAGTGACTTATTTGTAGTGGACAAATCTGTCTACAATCCACCGCACAAATGTAGGCAGGCCAGCCCCAAAAGTGTTGGGTGGACAGTCAGTGAGATAATTGTTGAAGGACAACCAATAGCCAGTCAATTTGCATTACAATGAAATAGAATGTCATGTCTTATCATAAGCCCCTCGGTGGGTCAGTGGGTCGATTGGCTGAACACCCAATCAGCGCACAACGCAGTGACCTCTTACAACGAATACAGATGGACTGCAGAACAAATGGACAGCCTTCCAAGTGAACATCTTGTCATCAGGTGCCAATGCATGGGCTTCTAGACCATCGCAGTGAGTGTGGACGTGAAGGAGTGGTTGCCTCATCACTGTCGCAGTGCGTAACTGACCCAAAGATTGGGACACGTCCGCACCGAGCTACTGCAGTTAATAACGACTCACTGCACTTCTTTATAATTATGAGTAAAGGATTTCCCTGATGGTCCTGCTGCTACCTCTCCACCTACTCATCCCCGTTAAGACACATGAACCACTTCTATGTGGTGAAATCCGCCATAGCATACTCTACATTCTCACAATTCCGGTTAACAGATTTGACATGAAGTCTATACAACATTGAAATGGATTCAATCTACACACTATACGCAAACAGCCTCGAAGCATCTCACTTGACTGCATCCAGCATGTCGTGATGCGAGGGTTCAAAGTAGGCGGACTTCCATAGACAGGGCAGTAGCACTTCACCGCACCTGATGCCAAAATCTGACTAAGGTGCAGTCACCTTCAAATCCGTTGTTATTTTTTCGCAATGCTTTCCTTAATAGGATCCACGCAGTTGCTTCCAACTTGCCAACTTCTTTTTGCACGTCTCTTTTAGCCCCGCTCTTCCGCGTGAGGATCTACAATTCCCCTTTATTTGCAATCGCCTAATTCCCAAATACTATTTTGCCTCTTCGGAATGAGCAACGCAATTTGTACATGGACTTAGTCAAACACTTTGTGCTAAAACCGAGGTGAGATGGAGTAAATTGGCCGTATTTGCCCCCTTAAATGGCGTCCACCTAAGTCTTTGGCATTGACTCGCCTCTACCGGTTCTACACCCCATTAAACGCCAGTGCTTGGTCAGACGGAAGCAAAATAGTCAGTTTACAGTCACACATTCCATGAGTCTGCAATGCTGCAAGTTGGCTTCGTTTGTTCCAGTGAAGAATTAAGTCGGCAACACATCTCTCCTTTACCACCCCGTGGATTTCTTTACTTCTGTCTCTGCATTGAAGTGAACTAAAGCACAGGCGGCAAGTTTTCTTTTCAAAAAGAGAAGACGCAGGATAGGAGAGTGAATGTGTTTACACGAATTCACTTAATTAGATGCAGAAGAACAAAGGGATTCGTGCCTTTCACACACCCGATTTTCTCTTGGGAAGTTGAGTGTCAGGCTTATGCCAAATGCGAAATGGATTCGGAGGTGGTTTTGTAGCGACACCTGCCGAATGCCAAACGTAAATTACATGTAGGGGTCCACAGCTTCCGATTTTAAATTTATAAAGTGTGCAAAGAACACCTGTTTGAGAAAAAGCCAGTTCTAGTGAATCAGGGAGGAGATTTCTTGGTCATACTTTTACTCTTCAAGCTGCGTGATGAGAGGGAACCTTAAACGGTAAACAGCCTACAATACAGGGTTGTGCAATGCCTTCGAATGAGCTTTATTGGGAGGATCAGGAAGGGGATATCGGCTGCTCTGATGAAGGGAAGAGTGTGGTGAGGTCAAAATCCCATTTGGAACCAAAGTAGCCTAATATCTCAGAAAGTTGTTAAGTTAATTGAGTCGAGCATTTGATTGGTTATGTGCAATTGCGCCTCCTTCCTAATGGCCCATTTCTGGCCGATCAAATTGGAGGAGAGTTTCTTGATTTCAGTCCTTCCCTTGCCATTACCAAAGGCAACAAATGTGATCAAAACAATTTTTGAGCAATGCAATCGTAAGTAAAGCATTTTGCAATTTTTAGCACTTTTTGGAGGCATAAATGGCTGGATTTGCCTACTGACAATGATGAGTAGTATGCATTGGTGAGCCATACGGCACTCATAATGGGTAAATGGGCGTTTCCCCTGTTCTAAGCACAAAACCCAACCAACTTTGAACTATGCTTGTTTTTGATCCACCAATCACTGCCGCTTTCGACTCACATTCCTTGTATTCTGTGGCCAACCAATGGCAGATTTACCTTCTTTCAACTTACTTCCACTACGTCGCCAACCCTCCCTCTCCTCGTTAAAGCTCAACAGCAACTTCTCCCCTCTTTGTTGGTACTTCCTATCTACTTTCCAGTTTTGTCATCTCATTGTTGTCTGCGTTGTCAATGGTGAGGTAGATTTGTACTTTACATTGGAAATGACTGCCCAAGTGGAAACCGTGTTGACGTCTAGCATGTTCGCAATAACAATAAGGCGGAATTATTTTAAGCCTAAAATACTACAATCACAGTAGGAACTGCAATTACTCCCTCCCAATTGGGAACCAACGTAGTAGAATATGTTATTAATTCAGTGAAACGTAGTGAGACATTGTTTTCACAGACCTGCTTCATCAGACTCTTTGTGGAGGCTCGTTTATCCGTGTGGTTGGTTGGTTGGTACCTCCAGCGCTTTGACAGCTCATCGCATTGTGCACTCTTGGGGTAAAGCTGTGACGATCTGGAGAACTACATCGTTGACAAAGTGTCAAGCTCTTGCCACTGATTTTCATGGTAAAATTCCTATTCGGTGATGTTCACTTTGCCTCCAACCTCCAACCAATTCTGCTGATGTTTTAGGCAGTAATTGGGCCTCGACTGGTTATAGGCTGTAGACGACTTAACCACAACCGAAGGAGGTGTGGAACCAGAAGGTATCAGCGAACCTACCTGTGCAGACTAACTAATTATTGCTTCGTTCCTCCGAACACTTTTTCGCCTCCTCGTCTTTTGAACTCGCCTAGACGTCGATTAAATTGAGCATACTTTCTCTGGGTCTCCCTTACAAACAGAAGTTAACTCGTTTGTTGTGTGACCCACAATTCACCCACCGCCTACATAACACCCCCAGGTCATGTGCGTGGTGGACTGTGGAAGGAGTTGCTTCTTGCCAACTGTTCTCCCGTCGAAGGCTGACGTTACGACACATCCTAAGCGTGCACAAGTAACACAACCGGTGGGGTAGAAAGTCCCCAACTTGGCATGGGGTGAAGCACTGCATTATCTCATCCATCATATCACCCTATCCCCATTCATTTGCTATGACTAGAGGGTGTTCTCGATCTGGATCCATTTCTCTTTAAGTGGATTTCTCGCCAGAATCAATCAGTCTGCTGCAGCATAATCCCCTGAAGTTATTAAGCGACTTGGACGACAAACGCCTCCAAGCTTGGAAGTGAATAACCTCTTCATTATGAGGTGGTCGGACTCGAAGGGCACTGCATTTTAGCCGATACATCTTTTACATGCAAGTAGACTCAAAGTGCACAGAAAGTTGTTCAACACCCATCAACGCATCCATTTAACCATCCGCCCGCCTCTATCCACGGGTGGACGTCACCGAATACCACAGTACTTCCTTCATCACCTGGCAGTCGCATGACATTTCGTCCATAAATTGGACGAATTCTACTGAAGATATTCCACTGCAATGGATCTTGTTAGCGCTGAAGGTAGCACTTCCTGTCATCGACATCCTGCTCAATCCACCTCGGTGCAACCGATGAGGCAGTGAACAAGCCTTCACTACTACCACAAATCCATCGAAAACAGAACACAGTAAACAATTTTCCCATTAAAAAGCAGTAAATTAAAGTGAAAAGTGATGGCGGGTTTACTCATTTCCTCCCTCTCCCAAGAACAATAAGGGTGTGACAAATTCGAAAAATATTTTTGACTGTCAAACCACAGTTGACGGAGTTCGGCGCATCCTTGTGGACTTCTCCAGCACTCGGAAGGCGCTGAATACCGAGGTGGGCAGTGTTAGGGGCATCTTTT
>NW_020170408.1:443339-444473 GCF_000524195.1 Echinococcus granulosus | reverse complement strand
GGTTACCACTCTAAAAGGCACACCAAAAACAAGAAAAGCGTGCTGGAAGCAAACTCACTGTCATTTCATCTCTCTCCTGTCCACTACACCGAAGCAATGACCAGACCAGAGCTGTGAGGGTTAAGTGGCGGTATTAGCCAATCACACATGGGAGGGAGGGGTTAAACCAGTCGTGCGTGTTTGCGGTTAGCTCACACTGTCACCTCACTTGATGCTCAACAGAGGGATACACGGGTCGGGGTAGAGGTAGGGACTGCAAATTAACCGGACGTTCGGTTAACCTCGGCGGATATGTCTGCGTGATGGTGCCTTCAGTGGTGTCTAAAACGAACCGTCAAAAGTCCACCGTATTGTGACTCAAGTGTGTCACTTGATTTGCCACTTGGTGGTGGTGTTGGCGAAAGCGTCACAAACCTACCGTAGACTGCTTCACCGGGGGTGTAGTCGACAGCTGCTGAAATGGCGCTGGGAGGCAAGGGCTGCTCCTCGAGGTCACCTCTATTTACACTGGTCGAGGTGCGCGAGCTTTGAGCCTCGTACGATGTCAGAGACCGTGGCTACAGAAAAGAAAACAAAACCCTTTCAGATATACAAACAGGGAGAGAGACAGACTGTGAAGTCGCAACCGCAGCTGTTGTTTCGTTGTCACGAGGCAAACTATTTTCCGTGGACCTAAGCATCTGTAATCACCACACTAGTAATGACCGACAGTCCCCTGTCAACTGTCCAATTTTGGCGCAATTTCGCAGAACTCACTGTCAGATATTGCGAGTCCACGAAGGGTGTTTCCTCGTAGGGATCTTCACTGGTCATGGGGGTTGGGTCAGCCACCCTGTCACACTTCATCAATTGGCCGGCACCTCAGAAGGACAAATTGGCGTCTTTTTATTGGGAAAAAAGACAAAGCAGGCCAAAGAAGCCAGTCTAGTGAGAAATAAACTGACCACTCCTCGGTCTTTTCCCTTTCCGAGCAAATTTGTTGGTCACTTTTGGTTCGGACACCTTTCTTCCTCCTGTCAGTGGTTTCAACTCCGGATCCACGTTTACGAGATTCTCCTAAAGTGGAGTTTTATCTTCGCTTTCAAAGTGTCAGGAAAAGCAAACCAAATATGCATCAAGAAAAGACAATTGTCG
>NW_020170408.1:431855-443239 GCF_000524195.1 Echinococcus granulosus | reverse complement strand
AGGTAAAATGCTCTTCCACGTTTCCCTACCGGTTTTCCCCCCCCCCCCCCTTCTAATGTCAATCCAGCCCCGGCGAATACCTCTTTTGTGGCGTCTTTTCAGCCAAGCAAGTGACAGAGACGACAAAAAGTTTGCCGTTTTCATATGGTAATGTGTCTGCGGCGTTTGTTTAAATCGCCGCCTTGGCGGCGCGGACTCTTCTGTCGTCACGACCCCCATTCTTGTCAAATGAGGTGGAATCAGGACTTTATGGCTCAGATGTCACTTCTATTGTGGTTGGCTGAACCAGTGAAATCTCACAACACGGTAGCTGGCAAAGTTTGTAGCGGGTATTGGAGAGAAAAACGACTGAGAGGATGGTGTGTGGAAGATTAGCAACGTCCGAAAAATAGTTGTGTGAAAAAATTGACCCTTTTTACGGTTTAAGAAAGTAAAACAGCTCCGGCAACCGGCTAGGCTGATTCAAGGAAAAAGAGGAGAGGGAGGGGAACAGAGCGCGATAAATTATGGGCGTGACCTTAAACTATGACCTTACGGCTAGTGAATTGGCGAATAAGATGCGCTTGCTAAAGAGCGTCATCTCGCCTTCAGCTGTACTGGGGTCAGTAACTCCGTCCCCTACAAGAGAGTCCTCAAAGAGGACGCAGATGACGACAGAAGTGGTCACAATCACAGCCTTCAGGGTGGGGGGAGGGGGAAGGTTACAATCATCACTCACTCCAAAGCTTCGCCATCGGCTCATTTGGGAGGTAGTCCTTGATGCATCTATACTCTTTCTGCTTGTCGGCTTAGCTGGGATAGGGGGAGGAGGAGGGGGAGGAGGAGGGGGAGGAGGAAGCGGTGGTGGTGGAGAGGAAAGCAAAGAGGAGGATGTTGAATCTTCCTCCGCTTCGGGCGATAACTTCCATCGTGACTGTGCAACCAGAGTGGGCTGCATTAAGAAGGTGGATGCACGCAGTACGGTGTCTTTGCCTGAGGAGGCCGTTGAATTCTCCGAGCCACGGCGTTGTTTTCGATTGTCCGACGGTTGGTTAAGTGCAGCTGAGGAAAAGCTAAAGGGGAGGAGTGTGGATGCACAAAGTACTGTGACTGTTGACTGACAAGCTACGCATATTAAAATGGTTCCAAAAGTACATAGTTCATTTAAACAATCGCCATTGCTACAGGTCATAAGTTATTCTTTCCCAACGGAACACACACTTGCTGCGGATTCCACAGCAGAGACCGAGAAAACAAACTTGGCCCTAAAACCACCACTTCCACAGGTTACAAGCGATTTCTGATACGATTGTCAAGAAGCTTTCTCCATCATGGCTAATTTCTAAACAATCTAGAACCTCACACTTCCGCCCAATCCCCATGAGATCAGATGTTGTAGACATACGAGGCTGGAACCACCCCGTGTCGCCGAAACTCTCCCCGATTCAGCCATCTATCACACAACCACACGCACCGCATCCCGTCGAAAAGAAAACACATCTATTTTTAGGTTTATCAAGTGGTTATCCTGGTAGGTAACTTGGCAGAATACAAGCCCCGATCAAATTTTACGGCGTAGATATTGGAAAATTTCAAATGACACGCCTTTGTCTCCTCTTTTTATCGAGAAAGAGGAGACAAATTAAACTTAGGGGAGGAAATGTTATGCAACACCTCTTTCTGCACATTTCCTCCCAGAATATATCAACACTTAGATGGTCGTACATTCTATGACATGGACACGTCGAGTTTAGGCAATTTGCTTACGATCGGTGGGCGAGATGATCACGCGAACCGCTGGCGCCAATTCTACTCAATGCGACTTGCGATTGACTGCGCCTTTTGCGTTCCACATCGGCCGAACATGAGGAGGTGGGGTCGAGTCCATGCAAACTGCTTCTCCTGCGACGCGGTACGTAGGCCAAATCGCCCAATTCACAGGCAGATTGAGGGCGGATGGTATCCGAAGCGTCCTGTCGATAGTTGGCAACGCGTTTGCTCACGGTGGATTTTTGCCGACGGGAGGTTGAACTCATCTTTGGCAGAAGTCAATAGGGAAAATGCGTGTAAATGTTAAAAAATAAAATTGGGGAAATAATGTATCCCGTTTTGAACGTGTCAAAAGGCGGTGAGAGGTCTGTTCTCTTAACGATAGATAAAGAAGGTGTCAAGCGTCAGTCCAAACACTGCCACTTGGGAAGGTGCTGTAATGCATTAGCGATAGTGAGTGGGAAGAGCATATGGCGACTACGCAATCTGGTAAGCAGAGGCACCTGCTGATATCTTTGAAAACACTAAGATGAAAGGATTCTACACCAAAGCAAGATATTTTAAGGGTGCGAATGAATGACATCCGTGAATGATTCGTCAGCAAGATTATCGAGGCTATAAACTTCAGCCATACGGTTTACAGTAAAAAATTGCATTTGCAAAACTTTTCCCACGAATGGCAACCAGCATACGAAACGTGCTGGCAGTAGTTACAATGACGGCATGGCTCGACACACACCGATATTAGGAACAAGTGGACGAAATATCAAGGCCTGACTATTGTTTCTACCAAGATGGTGTTTAGATGGCTAAGTCAGGGCTGTGACTAAGGAAATCGATGAAGACAGCGCCCTGTACAGAGAGAAGTAAAAATGATAACTGTTTATTTACGCACCTGACCAGATCATTTCTATTAATTCAATTTCCATTTTTTGGGTTGCCATTTATAGTAACAACTCACTAGTCCAATGTTTCCTGTAGCGCGATCAAGGAGGTCCGGATTGCCGCCACACAATTGGTATGAGTTGTAGCCCTATCTCCATGATGTGGAAAAAGTAATGATAACGTTTACATGCTTTCCAAAAAATTAGTTGAAAAAATTAGCCTGTAGCACAGCAAAATTGACTTCTAATTTGATGTCGCATTTTTGTTTTACCTTTTCAGTTGTTGTTTTTTATGGAGGGTCCCCAATCCGCCCCATTTTAAAACACTCCCCAATTTTAAAGACGCAGCAATCAAAAAATTTTGCAATAAAAGAACTAAATATAAAGTATACAACTTGGTTAAGAATATACGTGTTACACTTAAAGTTTTCATCAACTGTTTTAAGCCGCTACATTGAATGGCTTTGAGACGCTACTTCGTTAAAGGGAAAACGGAATGACCTAAACAAGCGAAAGCGTTAATTACGCTAGTTTTTTTGCAATATACTAACGCCTGGCAGGATCTTTAATCTAACCATGTAGTAAACGAAAATCAAATCCTGACAAACTA
The DNA here is from genome assembly GCF_000524195.1 of Echinococcus granulosus. Taxonomy (NCBI): domain Eukaryota; kingdom Metazoa; phylum Platyhelminthes; class Cestoda; order Cyclophyllidea; family Taeniidae; genus Echinococcus; species Echinococcus granulosus. The sequence continues at coordinate 439,996 of NW_020170408.1, read as the reverse complement.
TGCACAAAACAGACAGAATCAGAAAGCTAGCTTTCTGTGCAAACCTAAAATCCCTTTTTGATTTTGTTATAAAAGGTACTCATAACTATGAGGACAAAGTGTAAATAACACGAGCTAAGTTAATTTGAAAGAGAAGAAGACCTTGATTTTTCAATAATATCGGTTACATTTAAGGTTTATTTAGTATGGGTCGGCGAAAGATATACAAATTTACTGCATTTTACCCAGCAGCATAACGCCTTGCGCTTACGATTTTAGAGGTGTTTGCAGCTTGCGGCGGCGTATAGTCACAGGCCTCTCGCCAGAGATCATCAAGCTGTTTCACCTGCGCCTCCAATTGAAGCCTTCGCTCTCTGAGGTCCGCGTCTTCGGGATAGTCTAAAAGCCGTTGAGTGTGATCCAACTCTGTCACCGGTTGATGCCGACTTTCCAACATGTCCGCAGATGTTACAATACCATAGGTCTGGGAAAGTGCCTTTGTGTCCTTACAGACTTCAGCCTGGAGAGCTTGTGCCACTTCACGTTCTTCCTCACGATGCAGAAATTCGATGCTCTTTCGACGGGAGAGTGATGCGTTTGGCTTTAAAGCAAAGCAAGAGATGTTAGCATGGAATATATTGCGAAAAAAGTAATATGTTGTTGACAACTTCCTCTCCCCTTATTCTTTGTAGGTTGCATTTACCTCTGCATTGCAGTTGTGACCGTTCCCTCGCTGTGGTAAACAGACACAATAATTCACATCTGCTCGGACCTCTACAGCCCATAATGACTTCCAAGGTGGCTCAGATTTTACATTAATGGCAGTAGTAAGCGCAACCGACAAGTCCAAGCAACTACTGGAGAAACATATACATTCACTAGACTGAGACAAGTAGAACGCCTTTACCAGTGGTTACAGAAGGACTTGGATAAACAATATCTGTCTTATATCTCTAGTAGTTGACTGGTTTTCCGATAGACGCTCAGGTGACAGTGAAGTAGAAACAATGTGGCAAGGAGGAGAAGATATGGACCCTCAGCTCCCTAAAGCCGCTCTTATTGGCGAGTCCTACTGAGCGACTCCATTTTTGGGGGATTGGAATATGAAGTACACAGCCTGGCGTATCTTCTACGGCCGTAAATCCTGATGTTAGGATCAGGATCAAATTGGGCCAATACTACTAGAATTGGAGGTGATCCCATGGTGATACAAAATTGTCTTTCTGTATTTATACCCATGCTGAGACCTAAGTATCGTTTTAAGTACTTAATAGAGAAATTCTGATGTTGATGATGAGAACTGAAAGACGGAAGCTCTCAAAACGATCTCTGCCTAAAACCGTACAATTGCAAGCCATAGCAACAAGCTAATTTGAATGCGTCTGATAACGCGCATTTCTTTTCTCTCACCACTTGTTTTTTCCTCGTCTACCAATCGGTGACTGACTTGTCACAACTACGCCTCAACAGCCTCACGAATAGCCGCAAGCACCTCAAATTTTTCGCAGAATTCTGTATCCGAGCTTCAGCACACATTTACTTAAGTAAGCGCTCTTTTTGTCTACTGCCAGTGGTGTTAGTAAAACACTCCGCTCCTACCTTTTCATAGTCCAATCCGTCAGCAGCGTAGACATCATTCAGCCGAATTTTGTTATTTAGAAAAGTAATGATAGGTGTGCAACTTTTTAGCTGTTCTTCAACATCCTTTAGTTCCAGACGCAGAGAGTCTACCTTTTTCCGAGCTTTTGGATCCGTTCTAAGCGAGAAAGAGAGAAAAGCCCTGTTATTTTAAAGGGTCAGAATAGTCAGAGCATCTTACTTTTAGGAAAAGGAGACATTCTATTAGAAAAACGACAGCAGTTGGTGACGTGTCTCCAACCAGTGTCACACATATGTGACGCTATGAATTTATTACGCAACTCTGGATGTCACAAGGCGATGTATTTGACAACTGTGCTAAAAATATTACCACATCTTAAAGACATTTAAAATGCTACAATCGGAACATTTTTAACAAGAAGTAGAGAATCTCTTCGAATAAAATTGAGGCGTGAACTGAGCTTTTTTCTTTTCAGTACTATTCTTCCCAGAAACCGAAAGCATAAATTATCGTCCCGGACTGTATAATGAGAGTCTGACGGCATGGAGGTCTCTCACCTGAATCCTACGCCACTCAGACATAATACCGTCGCTGGTTTGTTGTGGGCTGTAGTCAAACAGAAGCAAAGCTGTTTGGATGACCTCTAAGTCCCTAATTTATTCAAACAGTGAAGAAAACCTAGGTAATGCATTTTTGTATTTTTTTGACCTTAGAAAGATCAAATGCTGGTAGAATTTGAGTGGAAGAAGCAGTAAAACTGCGGTCCATTCAGGGCGATTTACTGACTAGCTGGTAAATAGTCAATAAAAAGTGGTCCCATTCTAAAGATTTCCTAGTAAATCCAGTTTAGTTTTGCATTCCATGAAATAAAAAGGCAGTTAAGTGTTTTATAATTGATTTCTAGGGGTGCTTACATTCCCCTTGATAGTCATACACAAGGATAGTCAGGGTGGAAAAATAGGGAAACATGGTAAAGTAATCTTCCAGCACTTTCTAGGGCCCCAACACGAAAATGACAGGCAAATTTTGTCTATATTTTTCTTCCTTTAGCTTATCCATAGCATGCCACACATCTGGTTAGTATACATTTGCATTGACTGACCTCTTCCTCAAATTAACCCGGCTGTACAGACGAAGGATCTGAAAAAATGCTGCGCACGCAATCAGAGAGCATTCTAACTTTTGGTAATCAAGCACGCAACGGAATTGGCAATGCACGCAAGCTCATTGCACGTGAGCTCAATCTTAGTAAGAGTAGTGACATTATCAAGGGCCTGTAGCGACATAAAATTGGCAGACTTAACTTAGCGCTTCTATTTTCCATCGGAAAGCAAAGTTAGCGTTAAAAACAAAACCAAAAAATGTCAACATCGCTGCTGATTGCAAAAGTTGGTGATAAAAACCCACTCGGCACTGGGTATAAGGGTCGCAATTTGCTCGTTGAAGTAGTTCTTCCACCGCTGTAGATTGGCCTTTTCATGATTCAGCTGCAGAAGCATTAAGACGAGCTCATTCCTCTAAAAAAAAGGGTTTCAGAACTTCAATACAACCAAAAGAAAGTATTAGGCAACGCAAAACATTCCATAGTAATAACCAAAAAGGAGTTTGTCCAAAAATTTACAATTACTTCAGGAAAAAAGGAAAAACTTTAAGGGCCATAAAAGAGGAAAGACAGTAAATGTTCACTAAAAACAAAAATATTATTTACCACCAAAAGATTTTTTGTACAAGAACTTTACTAAATCTAGTCTTCAGCAATCACCTAAGCATAATCAATCAGTTTTCCCGAGAAACATAACCAAATATTGAGGATATTAAGTAAAAATGGTGGTCCTCGGAAAAGTCAGGATTCTATTAGAAAAAAGGACAAATCTTTACCGGTTTTTCACGAAGATCCGAGGCAGTCATCTCAGGAAGGTTTTCAGGTCTATAATGCTGATTCTTTGACCTTAGAGACTGAACACTGGGTCGTCTCTATAAAAAAATGAAGCTGTGAGATATTAAGCTTGGTGCAAAAAACGTTAATTGCAAAGTATTTACCGAAGCTGCCTGGACATTTGGTGAGTCCCTAAATGAAAAATTTGGGCTAGGTGAGCTACTGTTGGGCAGATTGCCTCGTCTAGGTTTGGCGAGTCTTGGCGGCAGAGCTGGCGGAACATCAGGATTTCTATACCTGCTCACCATGTCGACGAATTCCACTTACGAGCAGCGTAGCAACACTAAAAAAGGAAAAGTCTGATAACAATGTAGAACATAATGAACAACAAAATAGGTGTCTCGAAATTTAGACCAACAAAAGTTATTACCGCGAAAAAATAGCGAGCAAAGTAGGTTTAAAGACACAGAAAAATAAACCAGGCAAAAAGTTACGTGGAAGTGACTCGAAATATTACAACGGGATATGTTACTTCAAATGCTGAAGTAATGCCTGAAATCGGAGTCATTTGATAGGACTACAAAGATTAAAAATGTAGAAGTCGCCATTCTTCATTTACACTAAAGATTTTACAAGTTGAAGATCAAACACTACACAAAAACCAGAAGGTCAGTGATTTATATGATGGGATTCACAGAATGCAACCAACCTATTAGAATTTAAAGGGACGCCTTATAATTTCTCCAACCAGAAACACGGGTGTTTCTGCTTTTAATTAGTTAGCAAGTTCATAAATAACATTTTATACGTTCAAACCGCTGAAGGTCTTTCCAAACGTTGGGATAGCTGGCATCGATAAGGCTGTAAAGAAAGCCTAATTTATTCGTCTTTTTGAGGCCAAAGCATGCATTCTATGTGTTTTTACTTCGTTCTCCATATAAGTGGCATAGCAGTGGCTGTATCAAAACCGTGTGTTTTAATCGCAAAACACTGCTTTAGCGCGCTAATAAAGTCAAATTTATAGCTATTGATCTTTGTTAATTTTTTTGGTTGTTGGTCGAAAATGCTTGTTTGCCTAAATGGCAGCTAATAAGCATGATGGTCGCACTTTTAAGTTGGGTAGCCACCGATTCCCAAATATTACTGTTCCTACTTAGCAATGAAATGGAATGTGTATTTTTTTTTCCAGCCTGCCTGATTTAATTGTTTTTTTACCCTTATTTGGAGCGTCGTTAATTTCGTTTTATTCTCCTTATATAATGGCTAATCTTTCAAGTGTCTGTTTTTGCAGCATTTTTTCTATAACCACAATCTTTTTGTGAGATTCTCAAAATTCGGCTTCTTGAATTGTAAATCCGTTCTTAACTCTGTTGTGCCTTTAGGTTCAATGGTCTTCTGGTGCCCTCATCTGTTTTATTGGCCCTTCATGTGTTTATGTATTTAATCTTAACCTTTAGTCTAATTTCTTTTATTCATTGTACGTATAGTGTTAGTTTTACGTGGTGATTGTTGTGAAGTCCCGGAATGGATCATACCTGCAGTAGTAGATAATTTTGTCGCTGTTTTTTCGGCTTTTTGATCTAGTGCCAGGGAGGTTTTCATCGCCCTTTCTTGCCTGTTTGCTTCCTGAGTATTTCCTTTTGCTTTTAACTGTTTTCGTGGCTTTTGAATACCATGTTTCTCTGGTCAAATGTTACCTTCATTGCAAAATCTATGTGTAGTTTAAGTGATCAAAGTGATTTCCTTTTAGTGTTAGCTAACGAACTCATTTTGGTAATCTTTTTTGCACTTTCTCAACTGATATGTCTTGTTAGCATTGAAGTGCGAAGCTGTTGATTACTTTACATCATTTCCAGTAGCTCAAATCGCATTCATCTTAAAATATTTCTTGGTCTTCTTTTCCTCCCGGCTACTGTGTTCACTTTCTGCTTTTTACTAAAGAGATAATCCCTTTTAACGGTTTGAAAGTGAAGTGATTCTTGGGGGTAGTAGTAAAATTCAGGTAATCAACTCCAAATTTCATTCCTCTTTGTTGAATGGATACATTCGTTCTTTTAGTTCATGCTTTCCTTTTTTCATTCATGCTTCTTGATTCATTAGAGTTTTAAAGGCTGTTCCATCTTGAGTATCTTTCCGCAATGCTGACAAAAGGGCTGATCAGCTTGTTATTTTTCCGGATTAACTAATAACATTAATCGCTTTATTGGTCTTTCCTCCTAGATGGATTCATCACCGAAAAGACCCCAGTCTAAACCTAGGCGACCCAATTATAAACGGAAAGGTAGTAGGTACTGTCATCTTTTGTCGCCTAACATCTCCTTATTTAGAGTCAAAGTTGATTTCAACCGAAAGAATAATCAACTTAACGCCAGAAAGGAACGCTTTATTCAATTAATGCAGCAGCAGCGCGAGATAGAACAGGTATTTTCAGTTTTTGTCGCCTAATCATTTGTACTCTACTTTTAGAGCAAAAAATCGAAGAGGCAAATGATCATGGCGAAACGACAGGCCAGAGAGGAGAAGCGAGCGGAGCGAAATAAGGCCTGGCGCAAACTAACGAAAAAGGGCCAGCCAATTATGAAAGATAGGATAAATTACATGCTGAAGGAGTTAGAGCGTATGCAACAGTAAAGTGGTGTATATGGTCTACTTGTAAATATAAGTACCAGAATTTTATGCTTTTTCTGTCCATGAATGCTGCTGGTGCGCTTGTGTGGTTGCATTGCCGAAATATTTAGAATCTGCAGCTTGGGAAAATCGGATCTTTCAGTGCACAATTTTGGATGATATAACGGATTTTTGGCACCGTGAATCCGTCCTTCTTTGACGTCACGATTGTCAGTCTTGTGGATTTATGTCAGGAGGTCAAAGCTTGGAAATTAGACAATAATTGGTTGCGCTTTACTTAATGACTGCCTGCTTATTAAGAGGGTATGAGCCCTACAAGATCCGCTTTTCTTAGCTGCAAGTGGAGGGGGAGGAGACCCCAATTTTGGGGAAATCTCTTCAAGGTTGAGATCTTTTGTGGAGTAAAGACGACTCCAGAAAACTGTCGGACGGTAGGAAGTTCCTCTCGTATATCATATGACGGTTCTCTAAGCAATATCCAAGCCATCCTGCCGATTTACAGGGCCAATATTTGTAGATCTCATTTCAGCGACGCAGGCGATCTCAAGAGCTGAAAGTGATTCCAGAAGCTTCTCGTTACATGTTTTAAGGTAGCACTGATAGGAGGTGTGGTTCGTCGTCCTAGAAGATGGCACTTGGAAGGAGTTTAAATGCATTGTTGAATCACTTCGTAACGTCGAGTTATAGTATGCAGGAAAACCCTTATTTTGGTTAGGGAGACAGGCGATTCCAGGCCGCATAAGTGGTGCAAGCGGATATCACATGCCAAGCCTTGGTAGACGACAGGAAGCTTGAAAGGATACTCGGTGGTTTTTTATCATATGCACCTAGATTCTATAACCACTTCCCATACACACGATGATATACTAACCGATTTGGATTAAGAAGTAGCTTTTCTGTTTCATCGACAGGCGAACACATTATCGGCTACCACTACTACGTGGTTATCCACCAAACCCGACGTGACTGAGGCACCATTTCTTGCCTCCCTCAACCAATGCGCCATGTGTGGGTGCTGTTTGACAAACGGCATTCCTCACGATAATTCATTCACCTGTAGAGGGCCAAGCAATGACCATGGTTGACGTCTAGTGGCATTGCCTAGTGACCGCCATCCAATTCAACCCCCTGCTAACAACATCTTCGACTGTAAAAGCAGTCACGAATGCTCAACAAGTGCCACGTGGGTCCTCCACCCCAAAAGCCAACGCAACACCTCATAACGGAAACTTGTGTGGTCGAAGATGCGTGCTTCGGGTAAGAGGAAGGAGGGGTACCGCCTCACCCTATCCTCTGTCTCCGAAGTTCCACTCCTACCCTTCCACTGTCACACTGCTCACTACCACCGCTTCCCAGTGCCGGACTATCACACGCGAAGCAAACAACCAGAAAGTACTCATAAGTCGGAGGGGAAGATGCAAGTGGCTGGGAGGGAGTCAGCTCTCCTCTCAATCCAAAAGCCGAAACCGTCTTCCAAATGTGCCATTCACGGTAGAGTTGTGCCCACATGGAAGAGATTTATAAGTAGTAGTTCAACTAATCAATTCCTCGCATGAACTGCACGTAGTTACGCTCTTTATGCCACACAACATCTCGCCAGGTCATGTCATTTGGTATCCTCATCCATGCCTCGAGAAGTGGTTCAAAGTGTAGGAGCTTCTGGCAGAGATGAAGGAAGCGAGTCAGTCTTCGCCAAGTCGCCGCAGAAACCCTAACGTGGTGCACCAATATGGAAGATGCATGACTGGGCTGCGGAAGTACTGGGAGGCTGCAGTCACGACTACAGCACGACAGTGGCATGATGGTCATTGCACCACGTGGTAGTGCAACGTGTGGAGGCTGATGCTCGCCATCATTCATATCACCACATTGTTCACGTAAAGTGCGTGATGCGCCGACTGTGGCGGTTGTAGCATGTCGTTTGTCTTCTACCAAAGTCAACCAAACCCGTTATGCCTAGATGCAGGTTGCCTTGTGAGGAATGCGATATTGGGAGATGCCGATCCGTACCACTGCATCTACTACCACCAATAAGTAGTATTGAAGTTGATCGGGCCA
>NW_020170408.1:428885-431755 GCF_000524195.1 Echinococcus granulosus | reverse complement strand
CCTTCGATACAGTTTGGAGGTGACTTACTGCTTTGCATTCGAAGCAGAAGACCGTGCTTAGGATCCAAACGAGGAGAGGGACTATGAAATAGCTACTGAAGAGATCCTGGAGTGGTATTGGTGGTTAGATACTACTTACTAGTCTAAGTAGCAGATGTGACATGGCTTTCTGAATCTCGAGTGGTGTTTTTTTTAGTAAATGATGCTGCGGACGGCTGATGTGCTCGCTGAAATGAGGTATGTGTATGCATGTGTAGAAATCCTTCTCCGAGAATAAACGGACAACGATTTAACACTGGGGGAATTAAAATGAATTTTTGGGGAGTTCGTGGTTAGATTTTGTGGCATGCTTTGCTCCCATTATTTCTTACCTTGATCCCTCAAAACCTCCTTTTTATTTGCGGAATCATGGAGCTACCAAACGCGAGACATTTGCATTGTGTCTTTGCAGATTCACCTCCCATTCATTCCTCTGCTCCGTGTCCATCCATTCATCCACCCACCCGCAGTAAATACCTTCCTTCTGTAATCTGTGAACCAACTCACGTTATAAGGCCTGTACTTGGCCTGGATCGGATTTAATTACTGTTTTTATCAATATAAGTACTTCAGTAGTTTCCTCTTTACCCTATAACACCGGCTCGAAGGTGTTGGGTTCCATTGGCCGTGTTGTAGCTTGTTAGGGTTTTAAGTTATGGAAGCGAAACCGCGTAAGCGCACCCGCAAAATTCTGTTTTAGAGTAAGAAGTGTCGATGGAACCACAAATGTCGGCAAAAGTGATCGCCAATTGACCAGCTGGACGCAGCTAGACGGTCGTTTAACTCAAACTCGATTTTGTTTCCTCCAGAGCCTCCAACAACAAATCATTCGAAACGAAATTTGGCTTTCTACTCTTTTCTTTTTAGATGTGCCAAAAGAAATGTAATCAGTTGTTTTTTTAGATAACCGTGGTAGTTTCATCGGGCCCACACCATTCAAGCAGCGCGCTTCCGCACAAAAATCGAAAGTCACCAATCAGCGAGCGGCCTTGACTTCACTGGGCGACCGAATATGTAGGAGACAAGTGCGCACAAGCATTTGTGCAGATTTTTAATAGGAAACCAGTCTACATCTCTCTCGGGCTCTTCACTCGTTCTTCGCCTCTGCTGTACGCATACTCTTCTTGGACGACAAAACTTGGAAAGATTTATGCCCCATGGAGACAGTAAGTAGTGATTTCATTTTTTCCATTGTGTAGATCTTATGCGTAAAGTCTGCTTTTACGTTGCTTGCTTACCTTTTTGAAGGCACCAGTAGGTTTGTCACTTCATCTAAGGGAACGGAAGTCATTAACCTCTGCCAAAATTGCAGATAGCCTCTCCATGTTTTTTCATACCATTGTTACAATTTCAGGGTTGTGAAGGTTGAAACTGCCGAGTTTGAAAATGTGTAGGACTCTGTTTATCCCAGAAGGTAGTATAAGGCTTGGGAAAGATTTTTTCACCCTACGAAGGACTGGCCGACTACAGTTGGAAGACAGCGAATGCTCCCACGTAGCCACGCCTTCACGAGACAGGGCAGAATATCAGTCGGCGAAATTCGTGAATTTGACGAGGCGAAATTCACTTAAATTCCGGTCTTAAAGACTGACCCATAATCCATAGACACGGAGAGGGGAGCGAACTTCTCTACTCCCTACTCGACTTTCAATGGAGCGGTTGAATTGGAGTAGACCAAGCCATCTTCCAGAGTCAGTGGTAGACAGAGCCCCAATTTCTCTTCCCCCAAATGAGATCTTAATTTCGGTGAGGTTGAATTATGGCATCTAGGCGTCTTTCAACGTAAGTTTAACGCTAGAGCAGCACACTGAAACCCCTCTGCAGACATAAGCAAGGTCATCGCCTGTATTTTCGACTACGCAGGCACAAGGATACGCAAATTTGCGCAGAAAGAAAAGAAATGGACGAGCGTTTGCAATCACATGGCCACTTTGATGAAGACGAGTGTGTGTGGGTGTGTGTTTTGGCCAATCTGGTCAGAAGGTTTAGCAGATGCCTGTAAGGCAGTAAGTAGGCACCATCAGTTGCTTGTCCGCGGGGTTCCATTTACTTTCACAGGTTCGGTGAAATGCGTCTCCCCTTCAATTAGGTATCATTTTCTCTGCAAACCTTTTTCACTCCTTTTTGATTAACCAAATACTCCTTAACTACACTATTTGGCTAGCGCTAGTAAAAAAGGCCTTTCCTTGATCAAAAAGTTCTGGAAAAGCTAGGAAAGTTCTTTTTCTTTCCTTTTTCCTTTTAAATTGACACTAACTGTCAATCTAGTTCCAAAAAGTGATTTGTGCACGTACTTTTAAAGGCTAAAAATGGAAAATATAATGCCTTGATAACGAAACCGTCATCCGGGAAGTTGCCTAGGTACAAAGAAGAAATGAAGGCAGGGGAACAGAAGCGATCGGATGTCCATTTTAAGGTCGTGCAACAAATGGGTGCCGTGTCCTTCTGCCTGATAAACGCACGGCTTGATTAATCGTTCAAGCTAACTGAATTGGCCTGTGCGGCCTTTATAATCCTTTTCCTGTGGCATTCCGGTCCGCTGTTGATTCTACCTCCGTAGGAAGGTTTTGTCTCTGGGTGTCAAGATGGCATCAGGACCTAGCTGCCCCGTTTTTCCCCCCTACTTTTGTTTCCCAGTTGTCTGGGGCCTGTTTGTATCGGTATGAGTGCGTAATGGGAGAGAAGGGTGACAAAGGTAATGGGAAGAATGAGGATGAGACGAAACATTCAACCTCCAGTGCGAAATTATCATCACCTTCTTCGCAGAAGCGAATCCCTTTATTCAACCTTCTTTCTGTGGAGTGAAGGCATCCCCCAAACTGTATCGAATG
>NW_020170408.1:417474-428785 GCF_000524195.1 Echinococcus granulosus | reverse complement strand
TGATGGAACAGGCAACTTATCCCCTACCACAAGTCAGCTGGGCAGAAAGCAGGCTACATAAGTTATGCATTAATTCAGCATAGGCTACTTCCATTTGAATTGTCTTGCCATCTGTCCTTTGAGTCCTTGACCTCACTATTGCCACATTATTCGGCATCGCTACCTGGAGCAAAGGGTCCTCCTGAACGTCATGCCTCAGCTATGAATTGATTCTTCACTGAGATTAGGCCGATTTATCCACCACCGAATGGAAGCCTCTGCTACCGCATGCAGCACCTTTTCTATTGTCACATAGCAAATCTTGATGCCTTAAGGTCGTGCCTTTTATCTGTCACATGACACGCACTTTTTTTGGGTCTTTACATTTCCAAGGATGTCATTTCTGCGGATAGGAAGAGTTGGAGTGGCAGGTGTTTTGATACCATCAAAATGACAGCCAAACCCCTTATTTAGGTCTTTTGCTGTGGAAAAGAGCTTTCCACATCCACTAAACGTTCAGATTCCTTTAAACCGTGACAAAGATGTCTTTTGGGTGAATTACGCCTTCATTTATTATCCATTCCACAGGAGCTGGGTTTTAATTTTCACTGCCTTCGTAAAGACAGTTGGTCATTCTTGTCAAGCCTACCCCTCCGCCGCTTGCATTCTTCACCTGAATAAGAAAATATTTCAAAAGTCTGCGAAACATGCTTGGCAAAAACGTCATTACGATTTACTTAAAGAAAACAAAAAGAAGGCAATTAATGAATAAGTAAATAGCGAAAGTAGACCACAATGTGGCCTCCTTCCCCTATTGGCTGGAAGCAGTCATAACTTCGCCCTTATCCCCCGCCCCTCCCCTCCACCAATCGGTGTGGATCAATAGGATGCGCAGATCCAAAATCCACACGCACACACACACACTGTTCGGTTCAGCGTGACTCATCACGGTCCTTCTGCTGTCTTCTTGTTCGCATACATACATTCTCGTATTTACGTAGGACCTGTGCATCGGCACCTCTTCTCTTTCTTGCGTCGAAAAGTTGCATAAATTAGGCAAAAAAATGTGATGCAAAGTTTGTTTTTAAAAAAATGAAGACTGGAAAAACACCCGACTTTTTGCTTTTTGCGACTGGTGGATGCACTTTCAAGCAGCTGCAAAGGTTGCCTTCAGGCTTTACGGATGAGACAATATTAAAGGCTCAAGGTTCTTTCTAGTAAACTGTAAGTTATCTCCGCTTCTGCATTCAAGTGGAGTGAAGGAATCCTTAAATGGGAAGAGTAAATTCACTTTCCTCCAGAAATGTGATTAGCTTACGCATCCAGCCAACCAGAAAAGGGGAGGGGGAGAGCATGAGTCTGGCAATGACGCGGCAGTAGCCAATCAGAATGAAGGGCTAATTGTATTGGTTTGATTGATTCACTTTGAGCGCAAGTTTGCGCCATCTTCCGTCTTCTTAGCTAGCATTACTTCAGCTCTCGTTTGAAGTTTCGGTGAGCATCCTTCCTCCTTTACAGTCATTTAAGGCAATTGTAGCAAAATTTTCGCGGTCGAATTTGATGAACAAATTACACCTCACTTTTTTTCTCCCCACAAACCTGTAAAGACAGTTTTGGGGAAAAAATGTTTTTTTCCTTAATGAGTTAAAAATTTTCGTATGTTTTCATGCCAATTTTCTAGTTTTTGCTTATTAGAAATTATTTTGGTGCTCGAAAAATTTGCGTACAACCATGAAATTATCTCCCTCACCCCCTCCCCACCTTTGCCTTGACCGATTGGTTGAAACTAATGTGCATTTTTTTATCCATTATCTTGATTGTTCCACATATCCTTGATAAATTTGAATTCAGATCATGTTTTAAGCAACACGCTTTGAAATTATTGCTTTTTTTGGGATGGTATTAAAGCCAGTAGTGCGTGATAGGTTTGCACCATCGACACACCTTTATTAGTGACGTTTGCTATTTGGCTTCCTTTCTGCTAAGCACACATATCACAGGAAATCATTTGTTAGGAGTTGGTAAGACAAGAGGTGTCATATTTTTCTTTTTTTTTGAATTTTTTAATCGACCGTCAAATACTTGAAAATGCGCGATGGACGAAAGTAAGATGGTGATGGAATGCAAAAGAGAAAAAGGGAATTGAAGAGCTTGCATCCAAGCAAACGCTTTTCGATTGCAAGTGCTTTTTTAATGTTCCCATAATTAAGGGAAGGAAAAGAAATATTACCAGTTTATTGCCTCGTATAAGCAGTGAATAAATATAAGCCTTTGTGATAATCGTTTCGATGGCATTTAGCCATGACACCATTAAGGGATTCTTAGCATTTACCTATTGATGCCTATTTTTACAGCGTAGCTTCTTTAAGCATCCAGCATTTCCTAGAAGGAAAAAAAGCAGATGTTTCCTGTTTCACTGCGCAAAAAACCTTACACTGCCATTAAATCTGTCGTAAACAACGTCAATAACCTGAGGTCATTGCTAATAGTCTTTCTCCGTTTAATGGTCTTGTTAATAAGTAGGAATGACTCATTTTTCTCCCAATCTGTCATTTTCTTGCTTACTTTTAAACCGCGGTTTTTATGCCTTCTTGTTTTCCTTCCTTACCTTTCAAGAAGAAATATTGCTGCAATGTAACCTTTCTTTCTTCCCAAACAATGATAACTAACCTGTCCAAGTGCCAACTTTTCAGCATCAGGTGCTATTGGTAACCTGGCCCACTGTTTATCTTGAGTAAACAAAGAGTTGTCAAGTCAAGGGACAGAGATTGATCCACCACTCGGGTTTAAATTTTCCATTAGTGTTAGTTGACGTTTTGAAGGTTACCTCTTCTCAGCCTCTAGATGTTGTAAGGGTTGGAATTGGCCTACATTCATTGCACGATTTTTCTGGAGAACACTGTTGCCACATCGACTAAGGAGAGAAATGCCCTTCCTCTGTGATGCAATTGTTATACGAACATGCAGTCGAAAAGTTATCAGGTTAAGTGGTGTGCCAGATAGAAGTATTCACTCGACAAGTGAAGACGTGGTGAAGTAGAAGTCCCCTCAGCTTCGTCAATTATAGTACTCTTCTCAAAAGAAATGAGAAAATGTACTCAATTTTATTTGATATTGTTTGAATCAGTGAGAACATTTTGACAAGGGTTTCAGGAAACAATCACAATGGGGGTAAAATTGCTACTAATTAGTGCAGCATGTACTTCGTGTTGCACTTTAAAAACATGAATTTACCTAAAATTGTGAAGCAAATTAGTTGTGATAGTAAGGCCTTTACTTTGACATTGAAGGCATGACGTTCTTTATTCCCTGAGATTTTAGCTATCATACTGAACTTCCACATTTTCACCAAATTTTTGTTCAGCGGTTGTTTTAAGAGCTTTTTTTTACTATTTTGATTGTTGTCTAAAATTTCTTTATTTTGTTTATAATAACATTTGCTAGAAGAATTGCATTTACTTGTCCAGAATATAGCCCGGCTTGGCGGACTGTCCTCAAAAATGTGCATTGTTTATGCAATTGATTCAAACAAAATACGACCTTTGATAATTTTTTTAGACTTGCTGCTTATGTATCCAAACCATAGTTGATTGCTGTGAAGTACTTTATTTTTGATATAAATTTTTATGAAGTCTAAACCAACGAGGCTATCAGTTATTTATTATACCACCATAAAACAAACGAAATCACGTGTAATTTACCATATGAATCTAACATGCTTTGCACTAGTGTAATTAGGTGGCGATTAGGCTTAAATTGCAATGTACAAGTGTTGATTAATAATTTTTAAGGAACGTAAAGTCGTCAATGAAAAGACCTCAAATGTTCCCCATCTAGTGGTGAGTCGACAGAGTTCCTGTCGCTCCGATACATCCCTCTCACCCAGTGAGTTCGACCGCATGATCAACACCAATTTTCCCCAAGTTCTGGCCGCTACTGACGACATCGGGTTCGAGTCCATGCGAAGTGACGCCACAAACATTACTAGTGCCGGGCTGAATACGCTCTACCTCCAAGCAAAGTCTACCTCTACACCGTCTCTCCTAGTCGAAGTCTCGCCTTCTGATTCGACGAGAAAAGCGGTCAATAATCTAGAACGGTGTCTTCGGGACATTGGACCAGAGTCTGGCATTGGCATCTCTCCTGCAGATTTCGGTGATTACGGATCTGCCGTCAACAATAATCCCACAAATAGTAACCTTCTCGCTCCTCCTTCTCTAAGTGGGCTTAATGAAAATCAGTGGAGCTTGAATTCCAGTCTAGAGGCGGAAGAAGATGGTGTTCTGGCAGAAGAGGACCCATGTAAAATATTAGTCTATACCACACCAGAAAAGCGCGTTGAACGCCAACTCTACTCCCTGGATGGCAATCGTCGTTCTTCCTTTGAAAGTGTCTACTCTCCTCCCGTTGTTTCCGAACAGGTTGTCCTCGAGGTGATTCACCAGACCACTCCAAAAGCAACTGTCCTACTTCAAGACGACAAAACTGAAGTACGTCCTGCGAAAGAAATCTCTCCTCCTCCGAGAATGCGTCAAAAGTTCGGCGCTGTTACCCCTCCTGCCACTTCGGTAACCACATCGATCAGTGAAATTATCTCCAGTCCACCCACTGAAACGGCTCTTCCTTTTCTTGACAAGAAAGAAAACGACCATGCGGAGGAACAAAGCAATGAGGAAACGGAGGTTTCAACAACCCGATCAGCTGCAACACTGGGAAAAAAGTGTGTGTACCAGAGTGGGAACCAATCAGAACGAAGTGACGCGAAGAATGGACGCAGTGCTGCTGTTACAACTACCATAACAGTGCCTATTCCTGGTAATCTGCAACCAACCACCGAGGAGAAAATTGTTCCAAAGCCCCGCATTCAAAACATTGTCTCGAGATCACGACGCATGGAGAACGAGGAGGATTACGAGTGGGCCAAGAAGGTTCAACAGATCGCTCAATGGCAAGCGGATGTAAATTTGGCGATGCAGGGAGTTAGCAATGGAGCATTTATTGCCTCCCCGGTGGAAGATAGTGTGGATGATGAGGTCTCCGATGTACAACGACCAAAGCCCTTAAGGCGAAAGAATCTGCAGCAAGTGCCACTTCATCAACAACAACAACGATATCCGACCATGGTAACTTCAAGCATATTTCAATATCAACCGAAGCCTTTCAGCGGCAATAAGTTGGAGAGCACGGTAAGTTGCGAGCTAACTCTCAGAATTAAAAAAGCAAAAAATTTTCTTAAGCTTTTGATTGTTTTTTTCTTCAAAGAAACATCTCCTTCAACCACAACAACAGCAGCACGAGAACCCGTACGAGAGCAGTAGGAGGGACGACATGTTTTCTCGACGATTTGGTGGCGCCCAAAATCAGGTGTACAGCCCATCCCCCAGACTTCCAAACTCTACGAGCCCGTTTCCAACATATTCACAAAATGGGTAATTTTTGTCTAAATGTACTTACTCGCCAATTTGCCTATTTGCTCATTTTAAAAGAAAATGGTCTAAAATGTGGGAAAACCTTGCCATTAAAATTGTTAATAATCATGATAAATAATTGGTTTTATTTGTTTTTTAAGCATTAAACAACAAAAACGCATATTGGTGTTTTTTAAGCCCGAGATATTCCCAGACGGCCAAACCTTCGCGTGAAAATGTCACCTACCAGGTGTATGACTCGACAACTCCCAACGGCAGACACTCATCTCCCTCTACACAATTCCAGCCAAAAGGTAAATACACAATTTTTTTTCAAGTATTTTTTACGAGTGACACCGATTAAACCTAGCGCGGCACTTAAATCCACCAATCGAATCGCAGCTTTCACCTCTGTTAATGCATTAAGTAAGTGTGGATCAAATTACCGCAATTTTAAAGCAAAGATTATATAAGTCAGCCAAGAAACACTGATAAATGGCCTTTCTGTAGAAAGTGTGATTAGACAATGGTCACTTGTCATGCGTTTGAATAGCCGTGATTCCTTTTCTCCACCGAAACGACAGTTGTTCAGCAACTGAGGTGAGGCATTGTGGACCTTTTAAATGCTGGGGCGTCTATTTGCAGTCAACCTAGTGGTACCCTGTCCGAGGACGGTGGTAGCGAGGCCCTCCGCGCTCGGCGGTGATGCGTTCACGCCGTGTCCACGACCCTGCCTCTCGGGTTATGCGGAAGCACTCAGTCTAGCAACTGCTGCAAATAATGCGGTGGCAGAAGCCTTCAACAGACGTGGTGGTTGTCACGGTGAGGTGCATGAGTCATGCATGCAAAAAGTTTGGAAAATTGGAACATGCCGAGTGCGGTTTTGGCACGTGACAGTCAAATTTCAGCGAGTTGGTACCTGTGTGACATGAATGTTCACACAGAGAAGACAAGTACGCAATAAGTTGAAGTAGGTGCTACCTTTTTGACCAAACAACGATATATGGCCACATTAAATGACGGTTTTAGCGTTTCAAAACTCCTGAATTGGGCTAATATCCGCCACTTACTTTTCCTTCACTCGCCTCCAGCTTGGGTAGACGGACACCTCAAGGAGTTTTTAAACCGGAATCAGCTCGTGCCAAACTTTTCCTATCGTTTGCAGTTTGGAACATCTCTTCATATAAAAATCAGTCTTTTTTTAACATGAGATGGTTAGGCTGCTCACCGAGGCCAGAGCCAATAAAAGGATGGTGATTGTGCCACCACATTCCTTGACCTTGGCTAAATTTGTTATATCTACGCAATAAGACGAAATCGTCTCTCTTGAAAGGCTGGCCAAACTGCAGAATCTTCAATTTAGAGTTTGACAAATAGTTCGGATAGCAGCGGTGTCACTTGTCATGGACGACGCTCAGTAGCCTTAATTGTCCGTCAGTAGTAATGTAGCAAGTTTTTGACGGGCAACCTTTTTAGCCAGGTTATTGTGAAAGTCATTTGAAAGTAATAACTTTCCAGTAAATGCGGGACTTGTTGAATAATTCCTTTATTAAGGAATACACTCCTTAGAGGAATAAAATACGCACGTAGACGACAAACTGGACCGCAAAAATCCTGAAAAAAAAATCTCCGCGACACGTATGCCACAATGGAAAAGACCGATTGGACGAATGTTTGTCCGCCTTAGAATGCACTTCCCCACGTATGCAAGGTGTTATCGTCATTTTTTTTCGTTTAACAATGCACACAGTTAAAATTTAATAAAGTTATTATTTGCGTAATCAAATTTTCGCTAAAAAATGTCAAGCGCATTTCAAATGTCTTTTAACACTTTGGATTTGTAAACTAAGGCGTCGGACAGCGCGCTGCAGACAGGCTGGTCGTGTTTGAACCATTAAAACAAATAAGATTTTTGCTCCAAGAGTACATTTCTAGGCTTTTGGGCACGATGTTTACATATAAAAATTATTTGAATTTAATCTTAGATGCATACTTAGACCAAGATTTCACCAGTACGCAACTTAAGTGAATTTAATTAGTCGAAAAAAAATTTTTCGTTATCACGTCAAACGGCGCTTTTCCAAAAAATTGAAATAGTTTCATTCTTATTTTTAATCAGTTGTCTAATTGCGAAAGTCATTAATCTGGCCTGGTTTGAATACCGCGGTGAAATAATTAGCACTATGAAACAAATGCAAAATGTAAAATAAAACACTAAAGGACAACTAAACATTTTCGGCTGAAAATTTATTTTATTTTTTTGACTATGTTAGTCCCACTAGTTGTAGGAACTACAGCGCCTAACTACAAATGGAATGCAGGCAAATTTCGAAAATATTTCTGGTTAAAGTAACCCTTCCTTAAATATGCGTCTTTAAAGGCAAAGTGACGTTGCTATAAAAAAAAACAATAAGAAATCTGCTTAAATCCTTTTTCAAAATTAAAAATCACACGTTAGAATCCGTCGACATATGGAGATGGCATGATATTTATCGCCTCCACATCGAAAATAGAAGCCTATCACTTCCACTTGTCTCAATCTCGCTTGCTGCCAATGCATGTGTAAGTGACTTAAAATTCTGTATTTTCTTTAACTCACATTCAAAAAATACCCACCAAAGCTCCCACAGCCAAACACCACCACCACCGCAAACCGACCGCGGCGTCAGTGATGCGCACCGCACCTAATTACTGGTAAGTCGCGCAGCGCCCACGGAATCGGAACCAAAAGCATGTATCTGTGACTTCCTTCCTCCCACTTTTGTCGATGTTCTTTTTTAAGCACGCCCGCGCAATGCACAGCCTCCGGTTGCTCGGGAAACTTCCATTTGAATGCTTCGACTGCCTGCATGAGATGCTCGCGTAATTGTGGAGAAATTTTTTTTCAATTCCTACTTACTAATAAATGTCCCTTTGTATAGAAGAGTATTTCAAGCCCTTATAAATTGTATATGCTTTCAGTATTTGCTGTTCAAGTAATGCCCTTGTTTAAATCGGTGGTACGTTTCGTGAGGGCTGGTTAAATTCGCACGTAATGAATGGGGAAACTTCGAAGTTAAGAGAAAAATCCAACCCTAAAAACTTTCTCTTCTGCCTCAACTTTCTTGCCCTCTAGTCTGTTCCTCTTCCCCGTATGAAGGCGTGATAATCAGGAATTAGGCGAGAATCGGAGGAAATACGGAAAGTGCAATAAACAAACCTGTTTCCCACCTCGTAAAGTACAAAACTCGTGGGAAAGATTTGCGTCAAGAGGCCATTCAGTGTCTTGAACATAAACGTTGTTTACAAGATGTAATTTCCCAAATGGGTCATTGCTGTACCCATAACTGGTGGAAGTACCTCAGCCATCGTTACTACGTGAGGTGGCCCCTAATAAACCCCTCAAGTTGCAGTCCACCACACACGCTAAAAGGAAGTGTGCGCAGGCGTTTGCGGGTGAATAGATGCTTGTCCTCGGCGGTAGTTAAATTGGTTAGTAGGAAATTCCACAGGTGGAGGGTATGCGTAAAGTAGGGTGAAGGAAATGAAGAGGAATGCTGCTAGCTTAAAGCTTGTTAGTATCTGTCAATGCAAATATCTTGCACAATTTATTTCAGTGAATGTGCATGCAGACGAGTTTTGCATCTCCGCTCACCGCAATCACTCAACGACAGCTTTTAACATCACAAATCCACAAAATCAAAGAGCTGGAATACATCGGAATGTAAAAGAGAGCTTATTAGGCAATTCTAGAGCTGACGTGGATCGCCTGTGGATTTGGTAACAGGTTTAAATCAGTAAAGCGCCAAATGAGGGAGTAGGGAGTCAAAAGAGTGGAGGATGAGTGGTTTATAATGCGTGCATACAAACATGGAGCTACGTCGGAAGTCGCATGTATTTTTTGGTAAGCGCGTTAAAAGGAGATTGACTGGAGATTGGAAACGCCGCTAGTACTTAAAGATTAGCTCAATTTTTAACGATATTTTATCGAGTCCAGGTTTCTAAGACGCTAATTTCGCCGCATGAAGTCGTTACATACGAGCTAAAAATCGAAGGCTCACTAAAGCGTTCTGCTAAGAACGTCAAGAGTGAAGCGGGACTCGGAAAACTCGTGAAGAAATCGGCGTGTACTAGGCACAGAAGACGAGCACGCATCCTAACAAGAGCAATGAACATTATTATCCGGATTTGAATATATTTTGGCCATTAGGATTTAAAGACACGGAAGAAGTTTGTCAGCATTGAACCAAGAAGATCTCGAGGTTCCAAACTGTGTAAACAAGTTTATAGCTGGCGCTACTGTTTGACCACAAAGAGTGATAGAGTAAAACATGCTTCTTGCATTGATAAAAAAACAATTAGATTTCTTTTCTAAACACGAAAACAAACATAGATAAAATAAGATTTATAACCTTGTAGAATTTTTTTCAGTTGTGAAAACTAAAATCACCAAAAACCCTTTCAACAGAGGTATTTAATCAAATGTAGATTTTAGGAGAATACATGTGCAAGGATTTTCTTTTTGACACTATTCTGTATGTACACCACAAATTCATTCCGAAACAAATAAATGAAACGTCACTTTTACTTTTTTGGACATCAAAGGTGACCTTATAGCACAATGTTATTGTTTCTAAAACATACTTGACACAAGCTTTTGGCAAGCAAAGAATAAAATATTTCCAAGTAGCTGGTGACTAAAGAAATTGGTGTAGTATTCTGACTAGCTCGTTTCAGGCGTCATGGTGTCAGAGGACGGGACTTGTGCAATCCGTGCGGTTGTGTGTACACGCTATATCCTTGATACGTCTCTCTCCACCACATCCATCTTCCCCTAAACCCACTTGCATTACTTTGATTGTTGGCCAAAGTCTTGGCGACGGGATTCCTTTTTACACCCCTGCGGAACTGATTTTAGCCCGTCAAGTCTGCTGCGCTTAATTTAGAGAGTTTCGGCTAATGGGACATGCACTTCCAATGCATTAGATGGATGGACATATCACCTGTCCTCCTTGAAAGTTTCATTCACTTCTTCACTCATTCAATGGTGTAGACTAGCACAATAGATTTTGTTGCAACCATCTAGTGCTATCGATGAGTTTATTTACGAAATTAAATATTTTTAAACAATTTTATGTAAAAGGTGGTACAGCTCTTCCTGGCCTCCGTTATCATTCGATCCATGTGGAACTGATTCCCGTTAGTTAAGCTGACCACCTTGAGACAGGTTATATAGCTACGATAATCAATCACGTTAAAAAAGGAAATTTTTACTTTAAATTATCTCACCTCTATTGGTGAATTTAGGAGGAAAGCAAGATGCATTTTATAAGTCTTGCCATTTCTGTCCAATAAATGTTCCCCAAATTAAAGTATGTCTAAACAGAAAAGGTGTGTTCTGTACACACACGCATGAATTGTTTATTTAACCAAAAATGTTCCTTTTGCATGCCTTTTGGTGCACTCAGGCTTGTGCTGGCTGCCTGCGTACGTTTTTGCAACAGATGGTGAAGCACTTTACTAACATTATTTAAGTAGCAATAAAATAACATCTAAAAATTAGATTTTTCATTAATTTATATGAGGCCTCTCGATTACCAAAATGGCTGGCATGGCAACACTCCGAAATCTCAGGTCATTGCCACCTCACTCCATACACCTTCCATTGCTGAAGGCTGCATGAATGGTAGGCAGTCTAGATTCAATCTCTTGATGGTTTTTACTCGTGAGAACTTCCGAGTTATGACCACGATATCCATTTTTCCAGATCCACACCCACAGCATATAAAGTTACCAGTTTTTACTTCGTCCTTTGTTGGAACTGGTCGAATAAGGGTACCGGTAAGGCCTATTCAGGCTTCCAAGGAGGCATCGCTAAATATAGCTCCCCAAAATGGATACGCAAGATTTTCAAGCCCTGCAAAACTTCTTCGAAATGTTGTCAC
>NW_020170408.1:413184-417374 GCF_000524195.1 Echinococcus granulosus | reverse complement strand
CGATAACTCAGACCGTCGATCACCGCACTCCACCACACCGATGGAGTCTCGTCATCCACATTATTATGCCTCGATGACACGTAGTCGAAGTGTCGGACCGGCAATAATTCCGCCCCCAGCTGATGCTGCTGCTTATCCCCTTGTCACAGACCTGTCGAAGGGTCTTCGAACTGTACGCACAAATGATGGCAAGATTGCTCCTCGAGTCCAAGCCCTTCCACCGAAGAAGTTTATTCTTGGCCGAGTGGCTTCAAATGAGGACATCTGCATAGAAACGGAGACACCGTTCGCTTTCAGTATCGCAGCAAAAGGCAAGCAGATTTGCATTTCAAAAGTGGCTTCTGCTGATGACCTCCAAAGACCTCTGATGACAAATGCCTTCAGCACCGAGCTGCTGGCTCAAGACAAAATGGAAGAAGGCATTCCCGTGTCATTAAGGCTGACTTTTGGTTCCACACCCTGTGTGAATTCCATAACTTCCAAGGCGGTTGCAAGAGAGCCCTCGTTGAATAAGACCTTCCGTTCGGTTCTGCATATTAATATGACTGGTGGTGGAGGGCCTACAACAACAACAAACCTCCAAAGGCCGCTTCTGCGTCCACCATTACCCCTGGCAAGTAGTGTTGCCTTCAGGGGTAGCCTTCCCTCCCTGCCAAAACCGCCTATTCGAAGCCCCTCGGCTGTGCAAGCGGCAAATCTCACCTTTTTTGAACAGGACATATGATATTAAAGGTAACTGTTTAAAATATTTTTTACTCTACATTAATGTGTCCGCTTCTAGCGATTATTCATTCCAAATCGGGGCCTTTAATTTAAATGTCATAATAAAGAAATGCTTGTGGGGATGCTCCAGCTTCCGCAGATGTCACGTGTTGACTGAGTGTAGGAGACACGGGGCGATGTTCTCACTCGTCTATAGCCATTTGGTTGACCTTGTGCCTTTAGCCAATCGCAGCACAGTTCTAATGATGTCAATTAAGATGCACCAATCAGGAAAGAGAACAAGTGCGCGAGTTTTAAGCCAATCCAAAAAGTTGGAATATTGCTCACCAAATAGAAAAAAGTAGGCGGCTTAAGTATCAAACTGGGCACATTTGTGTAAAAGTAGACTATCTCAGCACGATGTATTCGAACTGAGAAGTACTTTTACGCTAAATTTTCACCTTTCTTTTATAAGTGCGTTTCGCAGCTCCTTCAGTTGACTTTGCCTGCAATTAGAGATAGGGAGATTATACTAGGCGGCAAAAGCGAACTCCTTTGGTGAAATGACTCACCGCATATCCCCAAGCCCTACACTAAGTGGTGATAAGCCTTACCACCACAGCGGATGGCGTAAATTCAACACATTGAACGGCAACCTGGCTGTCCACATCATTAAGGGGAAGTGGCTTCTACAAAACTCGAAAAGCTTGCACAATTAGGCATATACCTAAAAAGGAACAATTAAATGCAGGAATATTGGCCCAAATTTGAGAGAGGCGAAACGAAAACGGTAGATTTCATCCCAGTGTACCAGTCTCCTTCCCTTTCCCATCACTCTCTCACCGACCAATGTAACAAATTTTGTTAATGAAAATTTTTTCCAGAGATAAAGAAAAATTAGGCGCGTGCCGTTAAATACTTGGAAGAGGAGCCACTTACCTTGAATAGTGGGTAAGCGACAGCTACGCCCCTTTGTTCGGTATTCTAAAAAGGCCTCGCCAGCACTGGAGCCTTTAGCGATGAATGCTTGCTTACTTTTCCCCTTATCACTTCCTTTTTTTACATTTCAGAGATAATCACAAACCTTCAAACCCTCTAACCAGTCACTTTCCAGGAGAGAGTGAGAACGAGATGTTGCGGTGCCACTGCGTCGCATGACACATTGAAGTTTTAAGAACAAAAAAACGTTTTTAGAGAATGGAAAATTGATTAAAAAACATCCTTTTGTGCTTTTATTTAAAAAACTGAAAAAGAACAAACAATCTGGTTTTTTGTTGGTACCTCGATGAGGATGACGTCTCTTGACATATCAGTTGATTGACAAGGCACCTTTTGATGGGCTTTGTGACACAAGATGGCCAAAAGTGGTGCCGAAGATGCGCTTTCCATCATGTTAATTTAAATTTGCCTCTTTAAACTGCCAATGGAAAAGGGGAATCGCTGTCAACTGCTTGCTCTTGAGAATGAGATCAACTTGCCAGTCTCGTCAAGCGTTTGACTTGAGTAAAAGTGAAGAAAGTTGGGTTATATCAATACTAATTTTAAGCGTTTGAAAAGCCGGAAGCCCTCTACATGCATAAGCACAGGAGCAAGGACTGTCAAATTGTTCTTGCTTCTTCTATCCTGGTAACAGCTACATAAATACGTCTAAAGTGCGATATTTAGAGTTGAATTATCCCTTTGGGTATCCCTACGTGAGTCACATTCCTTATCCTCAAACAAATAATTACTCTCCTACATAACTACTGTCCCTTTGTTTGCGTGGTGGACCGCTTTTTGGGAGGAATGAAGTCCACCGGGAATCGAAGACAGAAATCCC
Organism: Echinococcus granulosus; assembly: GCF_000524195.1. Lineage (NCBI taxonomy): Eukaryota > Metazoa > Platyhelminthes > Cestoda > Cyclophyllidea > Taeniidae > Echinococcus > Echinococcus granulosus. Next base: position 414,853 of record NW_020170408.1, on the reverse strand, counting down.
TCTACTCAGAGTGGTAGAACTTGACGTACCACCTTTAGACAGGAAAGGGTTGGTAGGAGACAACTTGGCGTCATTAAATACCCCATCAAAACGGAGGTGTAAAACCCTCAAGATGGAAGAGCCAGCGTAATTTTAGGACCAAAGCGGAGCATCGCATTTTTCAACAAAAGTCAAATGCACCCGTAAAGCATTGTTAACAAAATAAATTGAAATTTATTCCAAGGCACGTAAATTGATTAAAACAATGTAAAAATAAGCGACTCTTCTGATTGGTTCTCGGAACGCGAGACTTACTGTGGTCTGTCTGTCCGTCTGTTCACCGACACGGTTGAGTATTTGACAGCCCATAAATCACGACGACTGCTCGCACAGTCGTTATGCTGCTACTCATAGCGGTGGGTATCTTGACGATCGCCATGTCATGTCACGGAGGCGGTGTGGGCAGTGTTGTCGCGCCAACGCTTGTCACTTCCATGGACTCCAAATCGGAGGCAAAAGATCAGTTGAAAAAGACCACCGCCTCATTTAATCCACTGTGGTATGGAGCACTACAAAGGGAATGTAAGACCCCTATTTGCTTAAAAGAGCTCAGAATTATAAAATTAATTTCTTTATTTGTTTTGGGCATACTCTTGCTTGTATCCAGGGTCATATTGTCTACTTAATTGTTTAAACAACAGTACCACTAAATTTGATTTAAAAAGCCAAAGTTCCTGAATTTTATGCAATCTGTTAAAATTAACGGATAGAACATTGAGTAAACACAGTTAAAGGATCGTTTGATAAGTTAAAACAAATATTTGGGACTTTGTAACAAAACACATTTAGCTTATTAATTATCACATTCTAAAGTGGTTTTACTTTTTTAAAAAAGCCTTGTTTTACAGTTGTAAGGTATAATCACCTCAAAAGTTTTAATCGTGTAAGATTGAAATTGGGAATCAACTAATTTGTCGAATGTTGAGCTATGTAAACCATCTAAAAAGCGTCTTTAAAAAGAGTCATTAGGAAAAAATTAGAATTGTCGTTTTTAAGGATTTCTTCCCAACTTCTTGAATAAACGCAAAATTCTAGTATCTAAGTCGGTAATAATGAATGGCCGAAAATGGCTTGATTTAGCATATGCCTCTCTGTAATGGCTTCTTTACACTACTCGCGGCAAAGTGTTGAGTTAAGACACCTATTTATTTGGTTTTTTTGTAACCAACTTAACAGTCATTTGGGGAGAGCACGATATCCAAGATTGCACTCAGATAAGGACTAAATAACTTAACCTACTGCAGAAAATTGTCCAAAGGTGAACACGTCGCTTTCAAGAAGAGTCTTAAGATCCTGATTTTAAAATTACGAACAAATAAGTATTGCACTTGTCAAGAATCACCCTTAGGAAGGCTTGGCCAGCTTTTTGATGGGGCAGCTGGCTTGCATCAAAATTAACCGTATAAATTTTTGAGCACTAAGCAAATGGTTACTAAGCATCAAATACTGGAAGTGTGGCTCAAATGGCTAACAATTTTCGTTTGCGTATTAGCTGGACTTTGTCGCTAATGCAGCAACAACGCGACTGCTTCACACTCAATGCTGTAAATGCTAGTACCTTTCCACCTTTAAGAATTTACGCTAGAGACTTCTCTCTTGTCAGTCAATGTAAAGGAATTTCTGCTGTTTC